>NW_026868337.1:0-55315 GCF_020745735.1 Hemiscyllium ocellatum
CTCCCTCACACTCCCTCTCTCGCCCTTCCCTCCCTCGCTCCCTCTCTCTCACCCTCCCTTCCCTTTCTCTGTCCGTCTCGCCCTCCCCGCCTTACCTCCCCTCCCTTGCCATCCCTTCTCGCCTTCCCCTCTCTCGCCCGTACCCCTTGCCCTCCACTATCTCGCCCTCACACTCTCTTGCCCTCCCCCTCCCTCTCTCCCTCTCCTCTCTCGCCCTACCCTCTCTCACCCTATCTCTCACTTTCCCCCCTCTTCTCCCTGCTCCTTCACTCTCTCCACCTTCTCTCACTCTCAACCGCCCTCAATCGGTGTCTCTCTCTCTGCCCACGTCCCTCCGTTTCTCTCTGACTGAATCTCTCTCCCTCCTGTCCCTCCCTCCCTCTCTCTCAGACACACTCTTTCTCCCTGCTCCTTCCCTCTCCCTCTGACCCCGAGACTGGAGGTGGGGTGGGGTTGGTCGTGGGGCTGCGTGTGGTGGGGGGGGGGGGGTGGGGGTGAGATGGGGTAGAGATGGAACTGCTGGAGGAGGCAGAGATGGGCAGGACAGAGAGTGTGAGGGTGAGGGGAAAGTGAAGAGTGGAGGCAGGTGGAGAAACCGGGGTTGGGGCGGTTGGTGTGAGAGGGAGAACGAGGGAGAGTGAAAGGGGGAGGTTGTGAGAAAGAGTGAGTGTGCAGGGAGAGAGAGGGAGAAATGTGGAGTAAGTGTGGGGGAGATGAAATGGGGAGGCCAGGTTGGAAAGGGGATGGGGAGGGGGACAGAGGGAGTTAACCCCAGCTCCTGAGCCCAGTGCGCGGTGCCCTCCCCTTCCCTGAGGCCCAGGACTTGGGGCTGAGTCTGTCTCTCTCCAGCTCAGCTTCTCCAACACAAAGACACACAACAACATCGGTCCCTCTGCTGCTCGGCACGCTGTCATCAGCATTTTTATTGGTTACAAATGGAAGTGATGGATACAGTCAGTGGGATGGTGCCTTTTCTCACTGGCCCCTGAGTTGTGAGAAACACTGACATGTTTCCCTGTAACCCCTCTGTGGGATAAGGATGGACAAACCAGCGCACCCCTCAGTCTGTTACCATAGCGACAGGCTGCCCCATCGCTGAAACACTGAACTGAAATGAGAAAATCCCGGATGGTGTGATTAATGAGGGAATTTGATGGATGGATGGATTTGGGTGAAGGGATATTTCAGCACATTCTTCAGCTGCTGCCTGAACTTAGTCTGGGTCACGGCGTAAATTGCGGTGTTTGTGCAGCAACTGAGGAGCTGCAGCATGAAGCCCAATTCCTGCACAAAGTCATGGAGATACAGAGGGGAATACATTATATCAATTAGCCGGTACCAGATAGAATACAGCATTAACGTTGACCATAACAGGATGAAATTGGCCGAGATCACAAACAGTAAAATGATGGATTTTTTTCGGTTTCTCATTTCAGTGTCAGACTGAGCGTCCCCATTGGTGTGAGCGCGGAGTCTCCTGCGGGCTCTGCTGGTCACTAAAATGTGTCTGACGGTGAGAACATTGAGCAGCAGAATCAGGAGAAATGGGACACCCGGGGTTAGAATGTGGTGGAGGAACTCGATTGTGACCCAGACACTGGAGACTAGAACAGCGTCTGTTACATCACAAAACCAGGGGGCGTTCACCAGCCAATACCGAGCCGTGAGCATAAAATACCAGAAAATGTTCTTTAAACAGCTCAGCACAGTCACTGCTCCCAGAACCACAGCCGCCGTTTTCTCACTGCAATATTTACTTTTCAGCTTCTGGCAACAAATGGCCACAAACCGATCAAAGGTGAAAGTGACGGTGAACCAGACAGAGCAGTCAGTGGCTGCATAAAGCAGGACGGCGTGGATATTACACACGCGGACGGAGTCCCTCAGGAAATAAAACTGTTCCCGATAAACAATGGGGATGTGTCTCAGGATCAGGTCGAGGATAATGACCAGGAGATCCGCCGCTGCCATGGCCCCCAGGTATCGTCTGACACATGGAGACAATCCACAATCTTTATAAAGCAGGACGTAGATGGTCACTACGTTAACTGTGAGGAAGGAAAACAAACCCATTATCCATCAGCCTGGAGGCAAAGGGACCCGTTTGATCAGGGACCCAGTGAGATTTCCAAATGTGTCCCTGTATTCAGGGATTTATTAAAATAATTGGAGCTGGAATAACAAATGGGAAGGTTGGAATTACTGACAAAAATGTGACATAAACCACAAGAAACCCTCCCTCCCCAAACACACAGAGACACATCCATAAGGACAGATGGTTTCTAGAACATTCCCACACACTCGATCACTCGAGAGCAGACACAGGTCACTCCTTCCCAGTTCCTAATACGGAGGGTGGGAGCGTTGCTGTCCTGAAGGATTCTTTCCCAGTTTCCTGAAGACAAACGGAGTTTGGGAATTTCTGTATTTTGGTCTAAATTGTGGTCGATCCTGCGTCGTGGAGAAATGTAAACGCAGGGAAAACGTATTCACCCCTTTAACTGCCTGAGGGGCCTTCGGAACAGTGTCTCCTTCTCCCTGGAACGGGATCTCTTCCCCCGGGATCTTATCGTTTGTTCAATTCACTGACGTCCGGCCGTTCACAAACAAACAATGTCAGGGACAGAACGTTCCGGGGAATGTCAGTTATAGAATGTCAGGGACAGAACGTTCCGGGGAGTGTCAGTTATAGAATGTCGGGGACAGAACGTTCCGGGGAATGTCAGTTATAGAATGTCGGGGACAGAACGTTCCGGGGAATGTCAGTTATAGAATGTCGGGGACAGAACGTTCCGGGGAATGGCAGTTATAGAATGTCAGGGACAGAACGTTCCGGGGGAATGTCAGTTATAGAATGTCGGGGACAGAACGTTCCGCGGAATGTCAGTTATAGAATGTCAGGGGCAGAACGTTCCGGGGAATGTCAGTTATAGAATGTCAGGGACAGAACGTTCCGGGGAATGTCAGTTATAGAATGTCGGTGACAGAAATTTCCGGGAAACTCCGTGACCTGTCCATCACCTTTCACCCCTACCCACCAACATGATGTACTGTGCACAGGTTACATATCTGTCCAGCACCGGGAGCTGCACTGACCACATCATTGTATTATCTATAAACCTCAACTAGACAGGCTGACCAGCACAGAGACCTGTGCAGTGATCACCCGTGAATTCATCTGTAACCCAGGAGCAGTTACCCTCCCAGCATGTAGGGCTGTGTACCCCACCCCAGTGCATTGATCTGTAACCCAGGAGCAGTTACCCTCCCAGCATGTAGGGCTGTGTACCCCACCCCAGTGCATTGATCTGTAACCCAGGAGCAGTTACCCTCCCAGCATGTAGGACTGTGTACCCCACCCCAGTGAATTGCTCAGTAACACTGTGTTAGATCCCTGCCCAGTGAGGGGAAACTTGCAGCCCATGCTGGAAGTGACAGGATGTGCAGCTCCCACCCATTTCCAGCTCCATATCCCCATTGTGCTCTGACGGGGGGGTGCTGTGGATGTGAACATCCCTGCCAGAGAGAGATGGCGGGGGAATCAGTTTAAATATCACCACATGGGAGGGGTTTGGGGTATAGACAGAGAGGGGGAGACTGAGAGACAGTGTCATGGATGGATGTGTTCCCAGGTTTCGGAATGCTGAAACGTAGACACTTCGATAACATCCTGTAACATGAGCCAGTCTTCCCAGGAAAGATGGGAAAAAGGGAGATTGGTGTGAGGTCAGATGAAACAACAGCTGCTGTGTGGTTTTGAAATTACGTTTATGTAATTTTAATAAGTGTCTTATTGAAACAGTATATTGCTGTAGAGTTGGAGTATGGTAATAAGCAGTTAGGAGAAAGAGGGTCCCAGAGTTGTGAATAGTTGATGTAAAATGTTCACTTTCAGAGTTAAAAAAAAATACATTGATATTTTTTGGGAGTTCTCTATCACTCATATTTCAACAGTTTACAAGGTAAGTTGAGCATTTCTTTATGTTTAGTTTAGTTTAAGTTATCAGATGAGCTTCACGCAGTGTCCTAACAATTGCTGTGTGTGTCTCTGTGTGGGGCAGGTCTGGCAGTCTCTGTGGTGCTGAAAGTGATGCAATGCCTCCCTCTGCTGGCCTCTCCACGCCACTGCACAGGCATTGGCAGAGGGTGAAAACCAACAGAGATTCACTCAGAGAGAGGGAGGGAGAGGGCAGCTGCTCACAGCACCATCCAAACTGATGTCTTATCTATGTACTGATCTAAATGTCCTTTAAAAATTGTAACTGCCCCTATTTTAACCAGTTCCTCTGGAAGTTCATTCCACACACAAGCCAGCTTCTGTCTAAAATAATTACCTCTCCTGACTTTTGTAAATCTTTTTCCTCACGCCTCAAAATATCCCTCAGTTTTGAATCCCCAACTCTAGGGAAAAGACATCAGCCCTACAGCTAATCTGTACCCCTCATCATTTTACAAACCTCTTTAAAGTTACCCCTCCATCTCATACTCTCCAGTGAAAAAAGTCCCAGCCGATTCAGCCTCCCCTTATAGCTCAATCCCTCCATTTCCAGCAACATCCAGGTTAAACTCTTCTGAACCCTCTCCAGCTTAATAACATCAAGGTCAATGATATCAAAGTGAATAGTCAAGGTATTTGCTAAAGGTACGGGGGAGACCAAAACTAGAGGACATAGGCTTAAGGTGAGAGAGTAACATTTAAAAGTGACCTAAGGGGCAGCTTTTTCACCCCGAGGGTGGTGTGCCTATGGAATGAGCGGGCAGGATATCCAGACTGGACACAGTATTCCAGGAGAGGTCTCACCAATGTCCTGTACAACCACAACATGACGTCCCAATTCCGATACTCAAAGGTCTGACCTATGAAGACAAGTGTGTTAAACACCTTCTTAGCCACTTTCTGTATCAGATGCAAATTGTAAAGAATTAAACCTGACAGCCTAGGTCTCTGTACTACAACACCACCAAAAGACCCTACTTTTAATTGTATAGGTCCTGTTGTTGTTTGATTTACCAAATCCAATGCCTGGCATTAATCCAGACTATCCTCCATCTGCCACCCCTCAGCCCAGTGTGTGATATGACTGCCACCTCCCCCTACCCCTTCAATTTTAAAATGCCCACCCCTCTCCAGGAGGCCTGCACACTCTGGCCTTGATTTTCACAAAGACCCTGAGCTTGGGTTGCCTTGTGTGGTTAGAGGGAGGAGGGACAGATTGCAGACACAGTCAGTGGGGAGGAGAGGCTGGACAGTTATCAGCGGCCTGGTATCATTTCATGGTTTTAGGAAGAGGGCAGACACATGTTAGAGGTGGGTAAGATTGATCGGTGTTTTGGGGTCAGAAATTAAGCTCTTCCTTCGCCTCTGGTGTTCAGTAATAAATGTCTATTTGAGACCCATCATTGGGCAGAGTGTTTCTGTGGGATTTCTTTCCCTAATATTGCAGACTACAGATAATAGCGATTAAAGATGTTCATAGTTAATTTCAATATTCAGCACGTACACTCAATATCCTACAGTTGAGACAAATATCTTGCATTTGTTTAATAATACAAAGTGTTTTTTGTAATTCAGTAATAGTAACCTGATTATAATCAATCCACACTGAGCTGGAAGCGGGCACTAAAATATGACCCAAAATCTGGGTATGGTAGTATAGTGGGCAGTGTCCGTGTCTCTGAGCCAGAGCTCTGGGTTTGATTCCAATTCCTGAACTTGTGTGGTAGTGTTCCTAGCTCTGGACCAGAAGGTGTGGATTCATGTCCTGCCTGTTGCAGAGGTATGTCACAGCATGTCATAACAGGCTGATGGACAAACACACAGGAGAATAATGTTACAGCTTTATGGGTATTGGGCAGTGAGGATAGTGTCCCTTCCTCCGGGCACAAAGGTCTAGGTGTAAATCCCACAGAAGTGTCTCCTAATATATCTGAACAAACTGATTAAACTGGTTTTAGAATTGTGACTTGATGGAGAAGGAAGAGGTGTCAGTGTTGCATTTCAGAATTTAGGCCCAGGATGACTGAAAGTACAGCCATTCGTGTAGATTGGAGTCACATTTCGCAGCAGTAAAGGTTTATAAATTCAGAACGGTCATGGATAGGTTGAATAGTCAGGGTTTTTCCCCAGGTTAGGGGCGTCCAAAACTCGACGGCATTGGTGGAAAGTGAGAGGGAAAAGGTTTTGAAGAGGCCTAAAGGGCATCTTTTCACAAAGAGGGTGGTGTGCGTATGGAATGAGCTGCCAGAGAAAGTGGTGGAGGCTGGTACAACTACAGCATGTAAAAGGCATCTGGATGCTGACAGACCTGCCGAGCTTTTCCAGCAATTTCTGTATTTCTTTAAAAAATGCATTCATTTTAACACACGTATTCTGAATAAATTAGACATTTTTATTTCTTAATGAAGCAGGAACATAAAAGCATATCTTCAAATCGACCGAGACCATTTTCTGCTCAGGGTATGGCTCTGTGAATGACAGCAGCAATGATGCACCGACATGGGACAGGGAATGTGATGGAGACATCGTTTGGACAATGTACATGGAATAATATCTGGACAAAGTTCTTTCAAGTTACAATTGCAGAGGTGTGTGTGTGTGTGTGTGTGTGTGTGTGTGTGTGTGTGTGTGTGTGTGTGTGTGTGTGTGTATAGAAAGGGAAATATTGATTATATATTTGCAATACAAAAATAGTTTGCCATTCATCTTTCCACCATAGTTGGAGTAACATTGCTCTGGATCATAAACGTGCTATTTGAGCAGATTAAAGATACTAACCTGACTTGTTCCTAAAACTTACCCTGACCCAGTCTGAGACCGATATCATCGGCTATATCACCGACCTGGTTACATTTAACATTTGTTGTGAGCAGTGCAGGAGTGGGACTAGAAAGGAAATAGTGACCCAAAAAGCTGGGGAACTATAGACCGGTGAGCCAGATGTCGGTGATGGGTAAGTTGTTGGAGGGGATCCTGGAGGATAGCATTTACATACATTTGGGAAGGTAAGGGCTGATCAGGATAGACAACGTGGCTTTCTGCATGGGAAATCATGTCTCATTAATTTGGTTGAGTTTATTGAAGAGGTGACAAAGAAGATTGATGAAGGCAGCTTGGTTGACATTGTCTATATGGACTTCAGCAAGGTGTTCATTTAAATAACAAAGAACAAAGAAAATTTCCAGCCCAGGAACAGGCCCTTCGCCCTCCAAGCCTGAGCCGATCCAAATGTACTGTTTAAATCTGTCGGTCAATTCCTAAGTATCTGTATCCCTCTGCTCCCCACCTACTCCTCTGCTCCCCACCTACTCATGCATCTGTCTAGACGCACCTTAAATGAATCTGTCGTGCCTGCCTCTACCACCTCTGCTAGCAACGTGTTCCAAACGCCCACCGCCCTCTGTGTAAAGTACTTACCGTGTGTATCCCCCTTAAACATTCCACCTCTCACTTTGAAAGCATGACTTCTCGCTATTGGATCCTTCACCCTGGGAAAAAGCTTGTCTCTGTCCACCCTCTCTATAACCTTCATGATTTTGCAAACCTCAAACAGGTTCCCCCCCATCTTCTTTTTACTAGTGGAAATAAACCTAAACTACTCAGCCTCTCTTCATAGCTAGTATTTCATTCTGATTGGTAGACAGATTAGTAAGTTTCAGTCACATGGGATACAGAAGAAGCTAATCACAATTGGCTTGAAGGAAGAGGGATATTTTTCAGACTGGAGGCTTGTGAGCAGCAGTGTGCTGTAAGAATCAGGACTGAGTTCACAACATTTCATCATTTATGTAAAGGATTTGGATCTGAATATCGGGGCCAGAGTTAGTAAGTTTACAGACGACATCAGAACGGTGGTGTAGTAGATTATCTCAGAGTACAACAAGACCACAAATAGATGGGACAAAGGGGCAAGGAGTGACAGATGAAGTTTAATTTAGATAAATACGAGGTTTTGCAGTTTGGGAAGGCAAATCAGGGCAGAAGTTATACACTTAATGGTAAGGGCCTGGTGAGTGTTGAGAATCAAACGGACATAGGGCTGCAGGTACATTGTTCCTTGAAAGTGGAGTCGAATGCAGACAGTGCGGTGCAGAACACATTTGGCACATTTGCCTTAATCAGTCAGAGCATTGAGTATAGGAGTTGTGGTGGCATGTTGTATCTGTACAGGATGTTGGTGAGGCCACTTTAAGAATACTGCGTACAACTCGGTTTTCTGCAGAAATGACGTAAACGTGTGTTCCAGGACTGGAGGTTTGAAGTTTAGGGAGAGGTTGATTAGTTTGAGGTGTTTCCCCCTGGAGTGTCAGAGGTTGAGGGGTCACATTATAGAAGTTTATAAAACCAGCAGGGGCATGTATATTCTGAACAGCCACGCTCTGCTCCCCAGGGTAGGGGAGTCCAGAACAGGAGAGTATAGGTTGGAGGGGAGAGGGGGAATGATTTAGAATGGACTGAAGATAAATGTTTCACACACACAGTGGTGTGTGTACAGAAAGTGCTGTCAGAGGAAGTGCTGAAGGCGGTTACAATCACACATTTAAAAAGTATCTGAAAGACGAGGGATATCGGCCAAATGCTGCCAAATGGAATTGGATCAGATTTGATATCTGATCGGACTGAACAGATTGGACTAACGGGTCTGTTTCCATTCTGCATGACACTTTGATTCTATCAGAGGAATGACGAATAATTCTGAATGGACGTTTCAAGTGGGAATTCTCTTCACTGGAAGTTTATCGTGCCTCTATGTTCACATTGATTGAAAGCTGCATTAGGTAAATATTTGACAGAGAAGTGAGTCATGGATAATGGGACACAGACAGGAAAGTGGGGCTGAGGCCACAATCTTAGTGCCTGGTGGACAAGGCTCAAAGTGTCTAATGACCCACTCCTATCCCTCAATCCCATGCTCCTGTGTTCCATTCAGCCCATTAAACCTGTTAGGCAGGAGCATTTAGAGACTACTTACTTCTATAATCTGGTGCACAGAAACAGAGGAGATCATTCGGCCCTTCAAGACTGTCCCACACGCTTTGAGGTGATTTGAGAAATGTAATTGTAAAACCCAGGCTGGGTATGAAAGAAGCCCCTCATCTCTCTGTACAGAACTTCCCCTCTCTGAAACTTGTGCTCTATTTGTTGGTCATGTTGTAGACCCAAATTCACTATGAATACAGCCCCCATACCTCACCCAGCGATTGCTCACAAAATCCTTTTGTCTCTCTGACGACAACATTCAATAACAGAACATTCATGAAAATTATACCCACTAACTTTCTAAGAACAGAATGTGAGAACATCAGACACAGGGACAGGTCATTCACTCCCCACCCCTGCCTTGCCTTTCACTAAGATCATGACTGATCTGCTTTTGGTCTCAAATCCTCTTTCATACCCAATTCTTCATCACCCTCCCCTCTCTGACAGGTCAATCTCCATCTACCTCCTCTTCAAATACATTCAGTCATCTGGCTCCCCGAACACTCTTGAGAAGAGAAATCCTGACATTCAATGCCACCTGTTTGAAGAAAACCCTTGTTGCTCCTATACCATGGCCTATTGATATGAACAAAAGAGATTAACACAAGGGGTCAGGTAAAAATGACTGGCCCTGATATCAAGGCTTCTGTTGACATCAAGGAGCTTAACAAATCTGAACTTAATGGGAATCAGAGAAAAGTCTCCAGTGTTTGGAGTCTAACATGGCACAAAGGAAGATGTTCATCATCTCAGTCTTGGGTCACCTCTGTGGGAGATCCTCAGGGTAGCTTCCTCTTCACAAACATCTTCAGCTGCTTCATCAATGTCTCCCCACTCTCACTCTCCCCACCATAAGATCCAAAGTGGGGATGGTCACTGAGGATTCCACAATGTTCAGAATAATTTGACGCCCCCGTCGGCTCCTGAACCGGTCTGTGTCCATGTGCAGCAAGACATGGACTCCATTGAGGCGTGTGCTTTTAAAGAGTCCGTAGCATTCATACAAAGGTCTGTCTGACACTACACATTGCCACAGTAAACTAAGAGTTCATTCCGCACCTTACACTGGTTTCACAGGAATATGAGGAGGTCGTTCAACCCATTGACACTATTAGAGAAGAACAGGGACAGCTCATTCAGTGCCTCCAACATATTACTCAAGAAGGGAAGGATTCTAGTGTGATGGGCCGCACCAGAGCCCCTCGACAATATTTGAAGGCGGTAGCCTAGACTCTAATGTTTTCTTATTTTAAAGAAAATGTAAAATGGCTGTTCCAGATGCAATGTTTCTGGACAAACAACTCGGTGTGAAGCATAACCCCATTTGCTTAAATACGATAGATGAAATAAAACCAAAGAAAGAAGAATTTAGAATAACGTAATTATATTGGACAAGTTAACAGAACAATAGATCTAGGAACTAATACGAATGAACTGTTCCAATACTGGAAAATCACATGAACACAGCCCTTGGAAAAAAGGAATGACACAAATATTTCTACAATTTAGGATTTAAAAACAGCACCAAGAGAAAATTCATAGAGAGTAGCTACCAGGAGACATTCACTAAAACTTTCAACTCGGTGGAGACCCCAATAATTTCTGATGTTACTGAGAAACCGAAACCCAGAAATCCTAATCTGTGAAAGCTGACCACACCCATTCCATCTGCATTAAAATAAACCCAAGGTATCACTAGTTGTTTATTCAAGTGGTCCTAACTAGCCAGCTTGGTAACGGTCATTCAATCTCTCTCTTAAAATAAACCAGAACAAAATAACTTCTTAAAGCTACAGCATCATCACACTAGTCAGCACATCGAGCTGTCATTCAGGAACCAGGGGTAACACAATCAGGCCCTTGGCCCAATCGGACGAGGAAGAAGCCAGTCAGTCCCTTGAGTCACTTATACAGGAACAGTAGGAGGCCATTCCCATCTCAATGCACTGACACAGGGGCAGAATGAGGTAATTGATGCTGATTCCTGATGAACGGCTTATGCTCGAAACGTCGATTCTCCTGCTGTGCTTTTCCAGCAAACCACTGTCTACTCTGATCTTCAGCATCAACAGTCCTCGCTGTCTCCTAATTGATGCTCTAACATGATGAACAAGTGGAGCAGAGGCTGCACAGACAGACTGCTCCACGTTGTTCCTCGTAGTTCTGTCTGTCATGATACACACGTGGGACATTAATGCGGTTTTCTAGTGGTGAGGAGGGAAGCCATATGTCTTGTGTGAAGTCACAAGAAGGCACCTTCCATCTCCGGGAAGCCAGCCTGGTGTTCTCTGTGTAGGGTGGATGCTGATGGGAATGGCTAACTGTTTCAGATGGAAGGTATTGTGGCTGCTGTTGGGGATTGTGAGCAACCTGACGTTCAGTTCGGGTTCACACGCCGACTACACAATAACGTGGGGAGAGTTAATTAAGGCATATAAACTATTAGGAAAGTCACGTTAGACTGATGGATGGACTCTCTAAATTCAAATAATGCTGATCTTGTTCATGTTGATCTTGTCTAGTGCACATCCTGTTCAATGTAACCGTTATGCCTTACTCTGTCCTAGTCTATTTCCACCCTATGATCTGTCTGGCCATGTTTACTATGATCTGCCTCCACTGCTCATAGATAAAGTGTTTCCCTGTACTGAGGTACACGTGACAATAAATCAAACCAATAACTCCTGGGTAAAGTATGGAATTTCTGTTTTGGAAATAAGAGACCAATGCCACTCCTCATGTTTCAGCATCACCATTTTTTCGTCTATCACACTCTACAGGTTAAACACTCAGTTTCCTCACTCTATCCTCATGTTACCATCATCCATGTCTATGGTACGGGAACCATTCCTTGCAAAGGACATCAAATCTGTACAGAATGATCCAAATGCTCTCTCAGCAAGCTTCTACAACAGCTGAAAGATGGCTTTACTTATGTACTCGAATCATCTTACAATGAAGGACAGCATGCCATTGACTGCGCCCCTTACTTACACAGGGTTTGATTCGGAGCAGTCAGCATAGACAGCATAGATCATGCTTCCCAAATTTCTTAGAGTGCTTTGATGAGGTTTGATAAGTTTCCAAATGGCAGGCTGCTCAGGAAGGTTACAACACGTAGAATGCGTGGGAACTGTCCAATTAGATACACAGTTGGCTTGATGGTAGGAAGAAGTGGGTTTAGTGGAAAGATGTTTGTCAGACTTGAGGCTGGGTGTATTGCTGTTTGGTATCTATGATTTGGTTGAGAATGTACAAGGTTTGATTAATAAGTTTGCAGATGACACTAAAGTAAGTGGGAGCATGATCAGTGAGGAATATTAACAGAAATTGCAGCAGGACCTTAATCAGTTGGGGAAATGGGCTGGGAAATGGAATTTAATATAGAAGCGTGAGGTCTTGCATTTTGGAAATTCAAATCAAGGTAGGAGTTTCATGGTGAATGGGAGGGCCTTAAGGGGTGCAGGGGGCAGAGAGACCTTGGTGCTCAGGTGCACGGTTCCCTGAGAGTGGAGTCACAGGTAGACAGGGCAGTGAAGGAGGCATTTGGCACATTGGCCTTCATCAGGCAGGATATTGAGTATAGAAGATGGGAATTTATGCTGCAGTTATACAGGACTTTGGTAAGGCCGCACTTAGAGTATTGTGTTCAGGTTTGTCACCTTGTTATGTGGTTGATGTTATTGAATTAGAAAGAGTACAGAAGAAATTTACAAGGATGTTGCCAGGACCCAATGGTCTGAGTTATAGGGAGAGGTTGGACAAGATAGGACATTTTCTTTAGCGTGTAGGAGACTGGGGGAGTTGTTATAGAGCTGTATAAAATCACGAGGGGTATAGATAGGGTTAATGGTCTCAGTCTTTTTCCAAGGTGTAGAGAATCGAGGATGAGAGAGGATCAGTTTAACGTTAGAAGGAAAGGAATAAAGGGGAACCTGAGGGGCCACTTCTTTCCACAGAGGCTGGTACGTGGATGAGCTACTCGCAGATGTAGTTGAGGGGGGTAAATTAACAACATTTCAAATGCGTTTGGATAAATATTTGGGTAGGAAAGGACTGGAAGGATATGGGCCAACTGCAGGGAAATGGGGTGAGCGTGGATGGACATTTACAAGGTGGAGTCGAACCACTCTGTTAATTAAAACCAAACACCCAGAAAAGCTCACCTCACCTCGAAATCTGTTAAAATATGAGTGACACAGACCTCCTTTTAAACAGAAATTAACAAGTTAGTTTCTTAACCTTAATAGTGAACACTAAACAACAACTATTTACAAATACAAGTCCGTCTTTTCTTAGCTACTTACTATCTGACTCGAACTCTGTAAAAATATGCTGTTCCAACAACCCACATATTAAACATTACAATCTCAAGACCATACAGTCTCTATCTTCCCCGCTGTCTTCACTCTTTCAGCTGCATCTCCCCGGGTCATTTTTTTTGTTGCAAGTAGGTTTGACATGAACATGTGTCTTTGAGAGAGAGTGTTTGAGATGGTCAGTTAGCACTCCTGCTCTACAGCAGTTGCTCTACTGTTGGATGGCAGCAGCTCTCCCTCCAGTGTTCAACATGCTGGGTTTATATGCTCCCCATGATATAATAATTCTCATAATTTGATTGCTGTCCAGGTGTCGAAACAATAATATTCACATTCTGTTGGCATCTGGTATCCTGAGCGTTATTTAAACTCTTTGGTTACATTTGAATGGCTGTCAAAACAGCAACCAAAACTCAGGAATCCATTTCTCAGCTAATGGTGACATGTGGAACAGTGTGACCTTCAGCTCGCATCTCAAGCTTTAATTTCTATTCAGCAAAACCCGATCTGTCTTAAAGTGTCCATATATGTTTTTGTCTTCATAACATCTCCCCGTTTCAGAAAATAAAATGAACTAGCAGAATGAAAAGATGGCTACATTTGTTTTCCTCTAACTCTTAATCCCAATTTTATGAAATACCAAAGTGTTAATCTCAGTTATATCATTCATATTAATTCTGCACACCAATACAACACTGGAATAAGTCAAATCTTATCTACACTTTTTCCTTTAAATCCACGAAAACACAATCTGCTATCACATTATAGGAGCCACAGTATGTACATTTTGTAAGTTTAAAGTCGGTAAGGTAATACTCCAATGAAATAGTCTCATATTCCGGTCTTTAAATATTCCAAAAAATGCGAGAGATTTGTCGTTGTCCACAACTATCTCCGACAATTTGTTTATCATATACACATTAAAATATTGTCAGGCCAGCGTGGAACTTAATCATTCTTGTTCAATAAGTAACCTATCGGGGTCTCCATTTTAATTTTATGATTTTATCTTTAAGTTAATAACGTTCAACAATATATTCTGATTCATTATCTCTGTGTGTGCATGTGTATGTGTGTGTATATATCTCTGTTGTACGTCCATTAGCCTTTCAGGACGGAACACCTCTGCCTGTTCAGGGTTTTTCTGCACCGTCACATCAAACAGGGTGTCAGTTCACTGAGCATCAACTCATTTGTCTTTTTCGTTCGTTTTTCCTTCCTGCTATAACTTATGACAGTGGGATCTTGTTACTACACCGTCTGGAAAAAATCCTGGGTAATTTTCTTTTAACTCACCAATTCCCTCATCTTCCTTTGGCTTCTCCACCACAAGGGGTGCCTCTCCCACCTCGCCTCCTGCTAAATCGTTCCCAAGAACAAACTCTATTCCTAGAACTGACACTCTGTTACTCACTGTCACTGTTACTTCCCCAATCTTGATTTGGCACTCCAACCTGATGTTACACAAGGGAATGTTTAATTTCTGTCCCCATTTCACAAGTTATCACGATCTTGATTATCATGTCAGAAAGAGTGACAAAAAACTTTCATCTCGTACTATTAGAGGGTGAGAGAAAGTGAGGGCGGCAGATGCTGGAGCTGAGAGTTGAAAAGTGTGTGGCTGGAAAAGCACAGCATGTTGGCAGCATCGAAGGGGCTGGAGCAGTGACGTTTCAGGCATACGTCCTTCAGCAGGAAAATGGGGCGTAAGGGAGGGGGAAGGAGGTTGAAAAATAATTGGGTGGGTGGGGGTGGACCTGGGTGAAAGAGAGCTTGGAAGGCGATTGGTAGATGCAGGTGGGGTGTGATGGTGATATGTTGGAGAGGGGGGGGGTAGGACAGCTGGAACCCTCAACCTGTACAGCATCAACGTTGACTTCATCAAATTCCAAATCTCCCCTCCACCAACCTCTCCCAGATCCAACCGTTCAACCTAGCACCGTCCTCTTGAACTGCCCTAACATGCCATCTTCCTTTCCACCTATCGACTCCACCTTCCCCTCCGACATATCACTATCACTCCTACCTACATCTTCTTATTGCCTTCCCAGTGACCCTCCCACCAGCTCAGCTACTACTCTCGTATTTATCTTCCAGCCCCCTTGTCCCCCACCACGTTCCGGACGTTGGGTTTCTGCCTGATATGCGAATGTCCTGCTGTTCGGACGCTGCCTGATCTGTTGTGCTTTTCTGGTGCCTCACTTCCCAACTAATAGAGACTGAGCAGATCCCTTATCTCACAAAATTATAATTTCTTATCCTTCTCCCCCTGTTCTTTCTGAGTAAACTTTATCTACAGAGCTGAATTGTTTAGTGAGATCAGGCACTGCCTCCATACCCAGCCCTTGCCTAGGCTGTGCAATGTCCTGCAGCTCCTCGGCTGCACTTGGGGTTTCCTTTACCAGTTTCACTAATGCCACTGGCTTAGCCTCTTCTACCGCATCTTTCCCCAAAGTGTCTTCTTTAACGCCCAGCACGGTGTGCCATCTTACTGCAGTGATAACAACCTTTTCCCGGTGCCCCTCTTAAACCATCGGCACTGTAATATTATGTGTTCCACTCCCTTACAGTGAGAGCACCTGAGGCCTTTCACCACCTTTCAACCCCCTTGGGCTTCTTTCTTCACCTGTGGTAAACTATTGTGAACTACTGTTCGCTTTGTAATGTGTGATCTTCCCTTCTCCCAATTTCTATCCCCCACAGGATGAAATTCCTGCCAGATGCTAAATTTCATCACATGCCACAATACATATTTACCTGCCATTTCTGCCGCGCTTCTCACTTCTTGAACTTTCTATTCATTCACATGAATTCTTACTATCTCTGGAAGTGAGTCTTTTAACTTCTCCAGCTGATTAATCTTCCTTGAAGCCTCACAGGTCTTATCCATTTTTAAGACCATAACCCACCTATCAAAATGACTGGTTAATTCTTTCAAACTCAATATAAGTCTGACCTGGTTCCGTCTCTATTTTTCCGAATTTCTGTCTATATGCTTCTAGTACCAATTCATAACGAATCAAAATAGCCAATTTGACATCGTGATAATGTCTGGATCCCTCGTCTGACAGCGCTGCACATACCTCACTAGCTGTGCCCACCAGATTAGTCTGAACTAGCATTACCCAAAAGCTCACTGCCGTGTCATTTTTTCAAATGAAATAAAAAAAAGGTTTTAACATTTTTCCCACCGAAATATGACAAGTTACTAACCTAGTTGTATACATCCCTACGTTCTCCCTTCATCTCCATCCTGTTCATTTAACTTTCTTCCTTAATTCCCAACTTCTGAATTTCAATTCTCCTCTTTCTTTCTCTTCTCTTTCTCTTTTTTCTCTCTCTGTTTCCGCCCCTTTATTTATCTTCTAACTCCAGTTGCCACATTTGCAATTTAAGTTTTTATAACTCTACTGCAGTTGCCTATTTCTCTGACACATCAAAGTGCTTGACCAACTCCATTACAATTTCAGCTTCCCTTTTCTCCCTGGTTAAACCCAATTCCAACCTATTTGCTCATTCTAAAAAATGTCCTCCTTCTGTCTTTCTAGATTTCCTTGGAAAATTCGGGAACCTCTTCAGTAATGTTAAAAGCCAGTTCCCTCACTTTTCATTTCACCAACCACAAATAACAAAATTAAACGAATTTTCCCAATGGTTTCATTTGAAGCTCAAAGTCACTAATTGCAATGAGTTGGAATTTGCTGGGACCTGTTGTATCTCAGATCTGTTCAAGTCTGTCCAAATGCCATATGGCAAGGCCCCAAACTGTAGAGCATCAATGTCAAACCCCTCTGTTAATTAAACCATATACCCAGAAAAGCTCACCTCACATCATAATCTGTCAAAACGTGAGCGACAGAGAACTCCTAAATTCCACTAATAAACAAAAAAAAAACAATTCATATGTGTGCAAGTTAGCTCACTGAGCTTGAAGGTATGTTTTCAGAAGTTTCGTCACCATGACTATGTTTCTTAAAGTGGGTGATGTCATTTCCGGTTATTTTAACAATCGAATGTAGACAGAATCTAAATTGATGAGTTTATTGATGGACTTCTGGTTAGAATACCATTCCTCTAAGAAGGTCCTTCCGTGTCTCAGTATGTGTGTGTGCTTTGTCCCAGTCAAAGGGGTGCCCTTCTTTGTCTGTATGTATGGAACAAAGTGATAGTGCGTCATGTCTTTTGGTGACTAGTTGGTGTTCATGTATCCTCGTAACACGACAACAGGGCAGTTTAAATGGTGGAAAAAAGATTGTATATATACTGTTTAATCAATGTGTGTGTGTGCAGATAAGTCACAAATGATGTATAAAATTGATAAAATATTAAAACATTATTTGATCCTCTCAACGTTCCCTCTTTTTCTGGGATTCCCAACTCTAATTTCTCATTCTTACCAGGATGTGTGCTCCAAATTCTTGTTTCTGGTTTCCCAACTTATTTCAATATATTGGCCTGCTGGGTTCTTTCCAAAGCTAATGTCTGTCATATCATTGGAGACAAATATTCTGGCATCAGACTTAGCATTTGAATATATTACTCTGTTGTACGTGCACTGTATAAAGGACCACAGCACACAGGCATGGCCAAAATATTCGGGGATGTTCACCTACTTCTTTCGAGAATGTGGTTTTCTCATTTTCCATATCTCCATATCGATATACTCTCTCTCTCGTTCTCCCTTTGTAGCTGGTTTAGAATTCCACCAATTATTCTTCGTGTCCCATCTCTCAAAGCTCCTTCTTTTAGTTTACATCTCTTCAAGATGTAATGTGGTTATAATTAAGCAATGTAACTACAAAGACATGCGGGCGTAGCAGGCCAGAGTTAATTGGAGGGGAGCTGAGCAGGAAACAGCATGGAGCAGCAATGGGAGGAGTTTCTGGGGATAATTTGGAAGATAATACAAGAAATGCAACCCCAAGAACATGAAACATATTCATGGGAGGACAAGGCAGCCATGAGTGTTAAGGCATCAATTCAAAAGAGAAAATATACAATGTGGTGAAGATAATTGGGAATCCAGAGAATTCATTGGCTCTGAAACTACATAACTCTGGTATCACTGACACTACAGAGCTCTTAATCATGGTCAGGGAAAGAAACAGAGGAAACACATTCACTTTAAACACAGAAGATGGTATTTCTCAAGGAAAAAGATTCAGGTGAATTAAACATTTGAGTTAAGATCAGTTAAATGCTTTTGCGGAATGTGTCAGATTGGAAGCAAGACTCGGGGAGACAGACCCTCAGCAGAATGAGAGTTTGAAATGGAAGTATTTCCACATCAGAAACCAGGTTAGGTCACTGAGTGCAGGGCTGATGGGTGAATGGGTCTCAGTGAGAATTGGGGAACAGACAGCAGAATTGCATTGCAGATATTGCAGTTCCAAACTGCGTATTCATGTAGTGCTTTAGACCACAGCAGCAGGAGAAGCAGAACAGCATCCAACCACAACCTGTAACTTTTTGCCAGGATAACACTTCAGTCTGTCATTACCATCAACAACATCTATGGCTCAGTGACCAGTATGGGTGAACATGTCAGAGTCAGAATCACATGAATCTTAACCTGATGCTAACTCATTTATGCCAGCAGACTTGACCAACAGATCTGATCGAAGCCCTGCAGTCCTGCCACATTCAGTTATAAATGGTGATGGACGCTTAAACAAATAACTGGAGGAGAGGGCTCCACAAACATCCCCATCCTAAATAATGGAACAGACCTGCACATCAGTGTAAAAGAGAACGATGTTTTATTTGCACCAACTTCTGCCAGAAGTGTTGAGTCGATGATAATCCTCACCCACGCCATGATGCCCACAAAATCACAGATGCCAGTCTTCAACTAATGTGATTCGCTGCCCGTGACATGAAGAAACAGCTGAACACAGTAGATATGACACAGGCAATGGGCCCTGACACCATTCCTAAATAGGACTGAAGACTTGTGTTGCACAACAAGCCGTGTCGCTGGGGAAGCTGTTTAATTCCAACTCCAACTCTGACATCTCCCTGGCAATGTGGAAAATTACTCAGCTAAGTCCCGTTCCCTAAAACGGGAATAATTGCCATCTGATCATTTACCACTCCCTCAGTCCCATCACGACAGTCAAGTTGGTAGGAGTTCTTTTTGACAGAGCTGTCAAGCAGCACAGAAATACCCTGCTCAGTGTTGTCTCTGACAGGTCCCCATGTGGAGATGGTGCTGCTGTGAAAATGTCACTGGATTACTAATCCAAACCAGGCTAATGTTCTGGCAGCTGGTGGAAGTTAAAGACAATTAATAAACTATCGAGATCTAAAATCTGGGGTCAGTAACAGTGACCTTGAAGACAATATCGATTGTAAACAGAACTTCCTTCTCCAATGTACTTTTAGGAAGTGAATCCCCCGTGATTTCCTGGGCTGGCCTAAAACTGACTCCAAAGACCCTGGCATGTGATAAACGGTTCAATGGTCTCTGAAACGACCAATCAAGGCACTCACTTGTATCAAACTACTCCAAAGACTGAAAGGATGAAACCCGGCAGAACATCTGGCCTCAACATCAGTGTCGGAAAAGGGAATGGGAACACAGACCTGTCGACCCTGCAGAGACCTCCTTCTTAACATCTGAGAACTTGTGACAACATTTACCGAGCTTTCCCACTGACTGCACAGAAACAGCGGGAAAGGAGTAGGTCATACAACACATTGAGCCTCCCCCATTCTAGTTCATGGAAAAACATCTCCTCAATGCAATTACCCCACATGATATACATATCCGTTAATGTGAGTAACCATTGGAAGTTATAAAATAGGAAATGCAGTAGTACGTTTGGTCCATTGAGTTTGCTAACTAATTCCATGTAATGATGGTTGGCCCTTCAGTTCCACACCGTACTCCTGCTCTCCCACCATCCCTTTACTGTCTCTAAATCCTTATTTATAATCAGTGTCTTGGTTTCCAGGTGCAAGCCAATTCCCCATGTTCACCAGTCTGTGAGTGCAACCAGTTATTCTCATCTCATTTCAGAGTGACCTGCCTTATCTAATACTGTGGTTCCTTGTTTTAGTCATCCCAGCCAGGGGAATATCATCCCTGCTTTTAATCTGTCTCACCCTGTCAGAGTTTTGTATATTTCACTGAGATCTCCACTCATTTTCCTAAACCCCATGGAATATTGGCCCAGTCACCCCAAACCCTGCTTCCATAACAAGCTCGTCATCCCAGATATCAGTCTGGTCATCCTTCACTGCTCTCCCTCAATGTCAGGTTGGTCCTTTATTAGGTAAGGAGACCAAGCCTGCACACAATACTGCACAATACTCGAGATGGGATGTCTCCAAAGGCCTGTTCAGCTGCAGTAAGACACCCTTACTCCGGGACTCACATCCTCCTGAAATGAAGGTCAGGCACCATTTATCTTCCTTACTGCTTTCTGTGTCTGCAATATTGCTTTCAGCGACATATGTACAAGGATATACAGATCCTTTTCCGTGTTATAGCTCCCCACTTGGTGGGTCTGTGTACACTGGTCAGCGTGTCAATGCCATGCCCAGTATTGACTTCTGGTTACAGAACTCACTGCGCTGCAGGGACCTCAGAGGTTGATGCAGAAGGAAACAACAAAAAGGAGCATATGTCCCTTTGTAAATCAACATGTTTCAACCAATCCTTTTCAAATTGTAGGATTCCAGTTTATCATTTCCACCAAAGGGCACACCGTCACCTCTATCCACATTGTTCTCCATCTGTCACGTATTTCCCCATTCACTCCATTTGTCTTAGTCTTCTTGGTGCTTTTTTACATCCTCCGCACCCACTCACAATCCCACATCCATTAGTGCTGTCAGCAGGCTGGGATGTATTGCATCTGATTCCAGCAACCAAATATTTAAAGGACATTGTGAACAGCTGGGCCCCAAACACCGATCTCTGTGATACCTCAGCAACCGTCCTCTGTTAATTTCTATTTCTGTATTTCGTCAATCTGGGTGTCACTGGCTGGGCCAGCATTTATTGCCTGTCCCTAGTTGCTCTTGAGAAGGTGGTGGTGAGCTGCCTTGTTGAACACTGCAGTCCACCTGCTGTGGTTGACCTCCAATGCCATTAGGGAGAGAATCCCAGGATTCTGACCCAGCGACTGTGAAGGAGCGGTGATATATTTCCAAGTCAGGATGGTGAATGGCTTGGAGGGGAACGTAAAGATGATGGTATTTCCATACATCTGTAGCCCTTGTCCTTCTAGATAGAAGTGGTCGTGAATTGGGAAGATGGTTTCTGAGGATCTTTGGTGTATCATTTCATTGCAGCATGTGGATAGTAAAACACTGCTGCTGCTGCGCGTTGATGGTGGAGCATTGTGGATGAAGGGGCAGTCAAACTGGCTGCTTTGTCCTGGATGGTATAAAGCTTCTGGAGTGTTGTTGGGGCTGCACTCATCCAGGCAAACTGGGAGTCTTCTTTCACACTTCTGACCTATATTGTATTGACATGCATTGTAGATGATGGACAGAATTTTGGAAATCAGGATGTGAGTTACTCGCCGCAGCATTCCTAGCTTCGGACTTGCTCTTATAGTTACAGTGTTCATGTGGGGAGACCAGTGAGTTTCTGAGCAATGATTACTCACCAGGATTTTGATACTGGGGGATTCAGTGATAGTACCACCATTGAATGCCAAGGGGCAGGTTAGATTGTATTTTATTGGTGATGGTCATGGTCTGGCATTCGTGTGGGTTGAACATTACTTGCCACTTGCCAGCCTGGATACTGTCCAGATCTTGTCGTGTTTGAACATGGACTGCTTCAGTATCTGAGGAGCCACAAATGTTGCAGAACATTGTACAATCATTGGCGAACATCCCCACTTCTGACCTTAACATGAAGGGAAGGTCATTGATGAAGCAGCCCTGAAGGAGTTTCTGTTCACTGCTCGAGGGACTCCTACAGACATGGAGCTGAGTTGACTGTCCTTCATCAACCATGACCATCTTCCTACGTGTCAGGTACGATTCTAAGCAGTGGGGAGTTTGCCTCTGATACCCATTGATTCCAGTGTTGCTAAGGCCCCTTGATACCACACAAGGTCGAATGCAGCCTTGATTTAAAGGGCTGTCACTCTCACCCTACCTCTGGAATTCATCTCTTTTGTCCATGTTTGAATCAAGGTAATGAGGTCAGGAGTTCAGTTGTCCTGGTGGAGCCCAAACTGCGCGTCATTGACAGGGTATTGATGAGCAGGTTGCTGCTTAAAAACACTGAGACCTTCCACCACTTTACTGATGATCGAGAGTAGACTGATGGAGTAGTAATTGGCCGGATTGGATTTGTTCTGCTTTTTATATACAGGAGATACTTGGGGTAATTTTCCACATAATCAGGAAAAACCATTGTTGTAACTGTATTGAAACAGTTTGGCTGGGTGAGTGGCAAGTTATGGAGCACAAGTTTCCAGTACTATTGCCAGAATGTTGTCAGAGTATGGACCCCATAGAGTATCCCGTATCTCCAACCGTTTCTGGATATCGCGTGGACTGAATCGAATTGGTTGATGACTGGAGGAGGCTGAAATGGATCATCCACTCAGCATTTCTGACTGAAAGTTGTTACGAGTGCATCAGCCTTATCTTATACACTGAAGTGCTGGGCTCTTCCATCATGGAGGAAGGCGTTATTTGTGAAACCTCTTCCTCCAATGAATTGTTTAATTGTCTCCAACGTTTCTCGACTAGATGTGGAAGGACTGCAGAGCTTAGATCTGAACCGTTGCTTGTGGGATCACTTAGCTCTGTCTATCACTTACTGCTTATGCTGTTTGGCCCACGAGTAGTCCTGTTTGGTGGCTTCACCAGGCTGACACTTCATTGTCAGGTTTGCCTGGTGCTGCCCCTGCCATCCTGCACATCCATTGAACCAATGTTGATCCTCTGGATTGATGGTAATTGTTGCGAGGGGGATATGCCAGGTCATGAGGTTGTGTGGCTGTACAATTCTGCTCCTATAGATGAAGCACAGCACCTTATGGACACCCAGACTTGAACTGTTAGATCTGTTCGAAGTCTGCCCTATTTCGCACTGTGATAGTACCACCCAAAATGGTGAATGTTATTCTCAATGTGTAGGTGTGACTTTGTCTCCACAATGACTATGCGGTGGTCACTCTTACCGATACTGTCATGGACAGATACTTCTGCAATTGGCAGATTAGTAAGGCTGTGGTCAAGTGTATATGTTCCTCTTGTTGGTTGCTTCACTGCCTGCCGCAGAACCACTCTAGCAGTTATATCCTTTTGGACCCAGCCTTCTCGATCAATAATGCTGTAGCTGAGATACTGTTGGGGGTGAACATTGAGATACCCCACCCAGAATGCTACCCTCAGTGCTTCCTCCAAGTGTTGGTCAGCATGGAGGAGTACTGATACATCAGTTGAGAGATGCTGGTACTTGGTAATCAGCAGGAGGTTTCCTTTCCCAAATGCAAACTAATGCCATGGGATACGGAGACACTGTTGAGGACTCCAAGAGCAATTCCCTTCTAACTGCATCCCACTGTGCCGCCACCTCTGCTGTGTCCATCCTGCTGATGAGACAGGACATATCCGGGGAAGGTGATCGGGTGTCTAGGTCATAGTCATACTCACAGAATCATACCTTACAGACAATGTCAGGCTGTTGCTTGATGAGTCTGTTTATTTCTATTCACTGTTTACTGCCAGCTGTCCCATTCTCGAAACATGTCCATATATTCGCCCCAATCTACTCAGATTTGATATTGCAAATTGGGCTTGGAGCTTTACCAACATTTTCGTAAAAATCAAAATGTTTTACATCCATTACTGTTCTTTCATTTGTCAGCCAGTCTGCTTCTCAAACATAATTCCCATTTCATAAATCTATGTTAGTGTTGTCTATGACTATTACTTTCAGCCACAATAATTTCTGCTAAACCATTTACTTACTATGTTCTATGTTCCACGTACTCTATCATTTTCCCACACCAGACTTGGTTTTCCTTATATTGTTAGAAAGTTTTGTGAAGACAGAACTGAAGTAGTGCTTCATCGTTCTGCCATTTCCCTGTTCCCCATTCTCCATTCTCTGGTTCCAAACTGTAAGGAAACTACACTTGTTTTCTCATATTTCTCACATTGACATCATTTAACATGCTATTACAGTTCACACTTATAACCATTATGAATATAACTCTTCAGAAACCCATCAATTCCTGCCTTAAAATGCTCCAATAATTGACCTTCCACATGGTACACTCACAGGAGCAAAGACTCTGTGCCAACAGAAGTACAGCACGATCTATATTAGTCCCACTTTCTACAGCAGTCCCATAGCCTGGATTGTTATGACACTTCCAAGTGCTTGTCCAAGTACTTTTTAACGATTGTGAGGTTACTCGTGATAATTCCCCTCTCAGGAAGTAATCCCAGAAGCCCACACCTCGAGGTGAAAAAATGTTTAAATCATCTCTGAACCTCAAACTTTTCACTTTAATAGTGTGCTCCTTTGTTCTTGACCCTCTGACTAAAAGGAACAGCTGCTGTCTATCCACCCTGTCCGTGTCGCTTATAATCTTATCCTTCTGAATCACTGACTCCTCAGCTTTCTCTGCTCCAAAGTAAACAACCCGAGCTTATCCAGCCTCTCTCCATAGCTGATATGCTCTACCCCAGGGAACATCCTGGTGAATCACCTCTGCACCCTCTCCAGTACAATCACATCCTTCCTGGAATGTGGCTCCCAGAGCTACATACAGTATTCCATTTTGGCCGAACCAAAGCCCTGGAAGGTCTTATATCTCCACCCTGATTAGGAAACACAACACTCAAGGTCCAATTCTTAACTAGTCCATTAACCTGCCCAGCAGAAAGTGAGGACTGCAGATGCTGGAGATCAGTGCTTAAAAAATGTGTTGCTGGAAAAGCGCAGCAGGTCAGGCAGCATCAAAGGAGCAGGAGAATCGTTGTTTCGAGCATAAGCCCTTCTTCACGAATATTTCCGAAACGTCAATTCTCCTGCTCCTTTGATGCTGCCTGGCCTGTTGCGCTTTTCCAGCAACACATTTTTAAGCATTAACCTGTCCAGTCACATTCAGGGATGTGTGGAGAAGCACAATCTGAGCTCCCTAGTGTGCTGCCATTCATTGAGTCCTCCACTGCCTGGTTCCTTCTCCCAATGTGCATCACCTCATATTTATCAAGATTACATTGTATCTGTTATTGATCTGCCCATCTGACCATTTCATCTGCATCTTCCTGTAACTTAAGGCCTTCCTGCTCACTGCAAACCAACCGGTCAATCTTTATGTCAAATGTACACTTACTTATCACACCTCCCTGCCTCTCCACCTTGCCCCCTCCACATTCACATTTGTTTTTGTTATGAATAACACAAACAATAAGGGACACATCACTAATCCCTGTGGTACACCAGGGGACACTGGTCTCCAGTCACACAAACAGCCTTCTCTCTCTACCCTCTGCCTCCTGCCACTAAGACAATTTTCGTTGTAACCTGTCAAGTTATCATTTATATTGTGAGATTTTACGTTATTTTTCAGTTTCCCAGCTGGAAATTTGTCAAAGGCTTCCCTACAAAGCTAAACAACCGACCTCCTCAAGCTAATTGAATCAAATCAATTAGATGCCACTTCCTTCTGATAAAGTCATGATGATTATCCCTGATCAGACCTTTCGACTCTTATTGGAGTTCAATTTTCTCCTTCCCTATTTTCTCCAGTGGTTTCCTTAACAGTGACCTAATACCCGCTCGTCTATTGTTCCCTGGTCTATCTCTCCCACCCGAACTGTGAAGTGGAATCGTGTTAGCAGTTCTCCAGTTCTCTGGCACCTCCTCTATGGTCAGATCCTAATTAAAATATTCAGACAGGGTCTTTCCTCCATTCACCCCAACAGCCGCCTGTGATACAACTCATTCAGACATGGAGTTAGGTCCAAATTTATACACAACAAACCCTCAAATACTTTCTCGTATTTTACATCAATCTGTTCAAGAGTTTCCCCATCCATCTCCTTGAATTCTGTACTTGTCTTCTCCGTCTCTAAAGTAAAATAGATGTGAAGGTCTCATGTAACAGTCCATCAATGTTCTCCAGCTTGACACACAGATTGCCCCTTTGGTTTCTAATGGACACTAACTGTTTGCTGATTATTCTGCTCTACTTGTCCGTGTAGAATCTCGTGGGATTCTCCCAGATCTCGCCTACTTGTACTTCTCCATGTCCCTGTTATTCAGTCCCCTCTGTGTTTCTAAGTTTCACTGCAACCACCTCTCATGTTTCAAAACTCGAGATCACAGGGTGAGTTTCCACATCAGAAAATCTTGCCGTTTTAGGGATGAATCTGAATAATACCTTTTGCAGTTCCTCTGTAGTCAATATCTTATTTATTAGATTGGGACTCCGAACAATACAAAATACTCTCATGAACACTCGATACAACTGGTGCATGACGTCTTCTATATTCCAATTACAATCACCTGAATGTAAAACTAATTTTTTTCTTTGCTATTTTCATATGTTCTTCCTAATACCTCTCGCTTTAACCTTTCTTATGAGCTTACTTTGTGAGTTTTTTAAAAAATCTCATGAATATTCAACTCTACGTTATCCATTGGTTCTTCATTGTCTATGTCCACAAGAATCATCTTCAAACCATTCCAAAGAAAATGTTTGCCACTTCTGGTTTTCCTTTCATCGGTATATTCTCACACTCCCAAGTGATGTTATTACCTTCTACATATGTAGTCGCATGTTCTTTGTAATCGAGTCCAACAAACACCCGACTGCGGATGACTGCTCTGTAGTTCACTCCTCTCCATCTTCATCCTTTCTTAAACTGTTGGATAATATTTGTAACCTTTGCCTTATACAGATTGGCTAAATGACTTTCGAGAATGTGTCGGAAGGTTAAGTAAAAATCCGCGATGCAATCAACATGTCTATTGCTGCTTCCTCATAAATCCTTGTGTGAAATACATCTGGTCTGTCAGATTTAGAAATATTCAATCCAGCTTTCTTTTCAAAGGTGAACGCAACATTGATAAGAATAATCTTAGACTTTACTTACACAAGTCCCATGGTCACTTGGTATTTCTGGAAGAATTTCTGGACATTCTCCCAATGAAGATAGACGCAAATAAACTGTTTCTTTTCCCTGAGATTTCTCTGTTCTCTGCAATAAACTATCCTGAACGCACACCAACTGTTCCACATTTGACCTTATTTTTATTTTTTTTATACCTTGATAGATGCTTTTTAGCAGTTTTTATGTTTTTCTTTCGTCTGCATGCTTTTTCTCTTTTCGATTTTCTTCTCAGTTTCATGGTCATTCTTTGCTGGGTCCTACATTTCTCTGAATCCACGGGATTACTATACTACAACTTGGCATTTTTCTAAGCTGCTTCCTTTCATCTAATAGGTAGGTGTAGGTGAAGGTGGGGTTGAAAGTGATACTCGGAGAGGGGGGTGGACCAGATTGATAGCAAGGAAGGTGGACGCATAGGAATGTACAAAAGGGCGGTGCTGATTGGAGGGTTGGAGTGGGATAGGGTGGGATTAGGGGAAATGGGGAAATCCACTAAGATCCCCTGTGTTTGGAGGGTCCCAAGGCAGAAGATGAGGCTTTCTTCCTGCAGGCTTCTGGTGGCTCGGGTTTGGCGATGGAGCAGCTCCAGGCCCCTCATATCCTTGGCAGAGTGGGAAGGGGAGTTAAAGTGCTCAGCCACAAGGCGATGGAATTGTTCAATGAGGCTGTCCCAGAGATGTTCTCTGAAATGTTCCACAAGTTGACCTTCTGCCTCGCCAATGTAGAGAAGAACACATTGGGTTCAATGGATGCAGTAGATGAGGCGGTCTGTTTCCCTTCATCACCTATCACATTCAACCCTACCTTCACCTACCTACCGCAATCCCTGCTAACATCCCACCTGCAGCACCCCCTTCTCATTTATCCCTCAGCCACCTTGGCCCATAAGCTTCATTCCTGATGAAGGGCTTATGCCCCAAACATCGATTTATCTGCTCTTAGTATGCTGCCTGGCTGTGCTTTTCCATCACCACACTCTTCGCCTCTGATCTCCAGCATCTGTAGTCCCGACTTTCTCCTCACACCTTGATGGCTTGCATGACTCATACTTATAACAGTTACTTCAAATAAAACAAAAACTGTCGTGTACTCAAACAGCATAAAAGAAAACCAGTACATTGTGATCTCTGTTCCCAAAATGTCCTTTCCTTCAAATATTTCAATTAGCTCTTCTGATCACTCAACACCAATTCCTAAATCACCTGATCTCGAGCTCAGTGCTTAACATAATGCTCGTGTAAACCATCTCACACGTGGTCTTGAAATCCATTTTTCCCAGCATTAGCATTCAATTGGGTTAACAGAGTTTAGATATAACTTAAACAGTACATTATCACTGCAGTAGCCACGAATGTGTATATCTCATTTCCTGTTATATAACATACCCAACATTTGTATTGCAGCTTCCACTTTGATATATAACTCCTATCAATGTTTGCTCCTCCTTGCTATTTTTTTAATCTCCACCTTACTAGATTCTGTGGAATCTGAGCGATGTGGGCTCTGGGGAGATTGATGGTAGAGATCATCTCGCCACATCATTTATGATCTTCTCAAACTTTAATTACTCCAGATCTCCCGTTAGGCTGATGGAGTAGAGAAGGGCAATGATCTTCCAACAATGCTTTGTATTCCCTCAGAGAGCTGAGACTGCTCTAACCTGGGTGGGAACCTTCCAACAAGCCGGTAAGGCGTTGCTGCTGCTGTACAGGCTCTTAGTGAGATCACATCTAGAGTAATGTGTACAGATTTAATCTCTTCAATGAAGAAAGGATGTTGTTACATTGGAAACAGCTCAGAGATGGTTCCCTTAACTGATTCCTGCAATGAAGGCGCGAACTTATAATGAAATGATGATCAGGTTGACCCAGTAGCCATTGGAGTTTACAAAGATTCAAGATGATCTTATTTGAACATAAATGGCAGAAGGAGTGAACGAGTGAAGTGAATTACACAGATAGTGGAGGAATCCATTCCGTTCTCCAGCCTGTTACACAGGAACAGCAGGAGGATATTCAGACTTTCGACCCTGTTACACCAAAACAGGATGAGGCTATTCAGCCCCTGGAGCCTGATATACATTTAGAGAAGGAGGCCAATCAGCCAGTCGAGCCTATAACATTAGGCCATGCTGAACCAGTATCCTGTTAAACAGCAACAGGATCAGTCCATTCAGCCTCCTCAAGTCTGTAACATAGGAACTGGAAGAGGTCACACAGTGACTGGAGATTGTTACACTGGGATAACAGGAAGCCATTCAGACCCACCGAGCCTATTGCAAGGGAATTGGATAAGGATTAAAAACTATCTGACACTTCTTTCATGAGAAAGGAAGAGGCAATTTAGACACATGTCTGTTGTGTGGGAAGAAGAGAAGACCAATCAATCCCTCGGTCCCATCTCCGGGATACATGAGGAGACCGTTCAGTATTTCCACCTGTTATAGAGAAGTATGAGAAGACCCATCAGCCCCTCAAAATGTTACACAGCAACAGTAAGATTCCATAATCTCCCAATCCTCTAAAGCATCAACAGGAGGATGTCATTCTGGCCTTGGAGATGGTAACATGTGAACACCAGAAAGACGTCAGCCCATCGATTTTGTACACCAGCAGGATGATGAGTCCATTCAGCCACACATGGCTCTTACACAGCATTTGGACCAAATCCCTTAAAAACGTGTGCCTTTTAAACAGGAATTCAAAGAACACATAAAGCTTTTCGAAAGGGAAGAACTTGTAATAATGGTATACATTAGGGACGAAAGTGTAAGAATAAACTATTGTAATTTAAGGCAAATTGTTAGAGTCCATTGTTCAGGATATTTGCAAAGTTAAACCACAATCCATCAGAGTCAACATGGTTTCCCGAAGGCTAAACCGTGTCTGAATTGTTTGCTGGAGTTATTTGAAGATGTCACAAACAAGGTGGGTCGTGGGAATCCTGGAGATGGAACATATCTGGCCTTCCTGAAGGCATTGGATGTGTCGCTTCTCCAAAGAGTAAGTGGTAAGATCAGACAACATGGGTCTAGGAGTAATTTATTAGCTTGGATGGAGGATTGGTTAACCAACAAAATGGAGTCAGATGGAATAAATGTATAATTTTCTTTTGGCAAATGCAATTTGTGGGGTGACATTGATTTCAGGACTCATGCCTCAACCATTTGCGATCGATGGACTGACTGTACTCTGTTGATGGGATGGAAAATACGATGCCACATTTTCAGATGACACTAACATCGGTGGGAAATTACTTCAGAATGATGGTGCAAGAGATTTTAAATCTATATGGATAGGTTGGGTGAATGGGCCAACATTTAGCAAGGAAAATTAAAGTGAAGAAATATGGGGCTTTTAGGGTGTATGTTCGCTCGCTGATCTGTGGGTTTGATATCCAGACATTTCGTTACCTGGCGAAATAACATCATCAGTGGCGACCTCCAAGTGAAGCGAAGCTGTTGTCTCCTGCTTTCTATTTATATCTTTCTCCTGGATGGGGTTCCTGGGGTTTGTGGTGGTCATTTCCTGTTCGTTTTCTGAGAGATTGATCGATGGCACCTAAATATATATGTTTGTTTCTGGCGTTGTATTTTGAGTGCCACCACAAAGAAAAACCACCATTTCGACTGGGACAACACATCTATCCTGGGACAGGCTAAACAAAGACATGCCAGAGAATTCCTAGAGGCCTGGAACTCCAACCACAACGACATAAACAAACACATAGATCTAGTTGCCATCTATCAACTCCTCAGAAAACGAACCGGAAATGACATCACCACAAACCTCAGGAACCCCATCCAGGAGAAAGATAGAAATAGAAAGCAGGAGACAACAGCTTCGCTTCTCTTGAAGGTCGCCACTGATGATGTTACCTAGCCAGGTAATGAAACGTCTGGATATCAAACCTGCAGCTCAGCCAGCAAACCAACATCCTAAATCTCAACCTGAGCTACAAACCATCACAATCCTTGCAAAAGCCATGAGCGCAACACGCTATAACTTGCCCGTAGATGGGAAAAGAATGCCATCCGAGAGAGTTCCACTCGCGAACAACTGTACTTCCTGCATGAATGTTTAAGAAAACAAGTACTGCCAAAATGTCTGCGATATAAACGCCGATAAAAACATCTCAAGCCAGATGTTTAACAGAACAAAATGGCCGCAGAATGCTCCGAGAATTAATCAATGATGCCCACCACAGACTCTGAAAATACAAACGGGAAATTGCGGGCCGAAAGCCGTTATTTAAACAAGCAACAAACCAAGTATGGTCAGACGTGATAGAACAAGCTATCAACACCAAACAACGACAAAGACAGATAAAGAAAAATAGGGACTTGAAGAAAAAACTGGACAAACTCACAAAAAAAACACAAAACCGCTAACACAGGGGCATGGATAAAGAACTTATCAGACCGGACCCTATCAGACACAGAAAAAGCACAACTAGCCAAAGGATTAAATTTCAATTACCGAGACACTGACAAGAAGGAATTACTAGCAGCATTAGAAACCATATTGAAGGGCAACAATCTCATGGAAGAAACACAACAAACGATCAGACAGACAGTTGCACCTATTCTCAGCCGAAAGAGGGAAGGAAACAAACTGACCACACGAGAAAAGAAAGCCCTAGAAAATCTCAAAAAAGACAAAAACATTATTATATTACCTGAAGACAAAGGTCGCTCACAGTCATCCTGAACAGAAGGGACTACATAGAAAAATCTAATGCACTACTCACCGGCACCAACACCCACCAACAGGTGGCGCTTGACCCGACTACACAACTAGGAAACAAAATTACTTATCTCCTAAGAAAATTACACAATTCCGGACAATTAAACAAGACAGAATTCCAGAAAATGAAACCCGATGGGACCAATACCCCACAATTCTACGGACTACCAAGAATCCATCAAACCATGAGCCCCCCTCAGACCTATAGTCGCACTACCCGGAACACCAATTTACAGACTAGCCAAAGAACTACACGCAAGACTAAAATACATAGTAGAAGAGTCACAACACTCAATCCACTCCACCCAGGAAGTCCTAAAAATCATCAAAAACGCCAACATAGAGGAAGACGAAGCAATGTTCTCATTCGACATAACAGCACTGTTCACCTCCATTAACATCGACCTGGCAACGGAAAAACTTACCACACGTTTAGAAGAAACAATCACACACACACCAACCACCATCACTCACATTACCAACGAAAACATCATGAAGATAATGGACCTGTGCCTCACCACCCACTTCACCTTCAAAAACATAGTGTACAAGCAAACCAACGACACACCCATGGGATCTCCACTTTATCAGGATTCATAGTAGAAGCGGTAATGCAAGGACTAGAACAAACAGCCCTACCAATCGTCAAACCAAATATCTGGGTTCGTTATGTAGATGACATTTTTGGCATCACAAAATGAAACAAGATAGAAGAGACATTTAACGTCATCAACAACACTCTCACAGGCATAAAGGTCACCAAGGAGGAAGAAACCGACAACAAACTCGCATTCCTGGACGTCACAGTCGAAAGAAAGGACAATGGAGAACTACAAACCTGCATATAGAGAAAACCGACAAACACTGACCAAATACTTAACTACACCAGCTATCATCCCAACACACACAAACGAAGCTGTATCAGGACACTATTCCAACGAGCCACCACACACTGTAGCTCAGACGAGATACGCAAAACAGCGGAGAACCACCTATACGACGTATTCAAGACGAACGGATACTCAAGAAATACATTGCGCAGATTCCTCAAGGACAAACCACGACAATCAGACCAAACACAGCCAGAACCCTAACCACCTTACTATACATCAAAGAAGTTTCAGAAATGACAACCAGACTACTGAGACCCCTCGGAATCTTCGTAGCACCCAAACCCACCAACACTCTAAAACAAAAACTAACAAACTTAAAAGACACAGTACAACCCATGGACAAAACCAATGACATCCACAAATTCCATGCAAGGACAGCCACAAACACTACGTAGGACAAACAGGAAGAAAGTTAACCACCAGGATACACGAACACCAGCTGGCCACAAAAAGACCCGACACTCCCTCCCTCGTAGCCCTACACACGGATGAAAAAAATCACTATTTTGACTGGGACAACACATCTATCCTGGGACAGGCTAAGCAAATGCTTGCCAGAGAATTCCTAGAGGCCTGGCACTCCAACCACAACGCCATAAACAACACATAAATCTAGATGCCATCAATCAACTCCTCAGAAAACGAACCGGAAATGACATCATCACAAACCCCAGAAACCACATCCAGGAGAAAGATATAAATAGAAAGCAGGAGACAACAGTTTCGCTTCACTTGGAGGTCGCCACTGATGATGTTACCTAGCCAGGTAAGGAAACGTCTGGATATCAAAACTACAGCTCAAGGAGCAAACATACACCCCAAATCTCAACCTGAGCTACAAACCTTCACAAACCTTGAGAAAAAAAATGGTGCTATTCAAGTTGGTCAGTATTAATGGAGAGACAAATTATTATCTAAATGGCGAGAAAGTTCAAAGTGCTTAGGTGCAGAGGGATCTGGATGTCTGCTTGCATATCACAGAAAACCTGCATACAGGTACTGCAAGTAATGAGAAATGCAAGCATAATTTCAGTGTTTACTTATAAAAGGATAGCGTAGGGAGTGTTGGTGTAGCTATGCAAGGCATTAATGAGGCTGCAACTGGAGTAGAGTTTGGGTGTCCTGCAGAATGAGGTATTTCCATTGGAGGCAATTCAGAAGAGCTTCATTAGATTGATTCCATATTTGAAGTGTTTGTCTTATGAAGGGAAATTGAGCAGTTTAGGCCTACACACTCGAGTTTATAAGAATGAAAGGAGATCTCATTGAGTTCTGTAAAATTCGAAAAGTAATTGAAAGTGTAGATGTGGGTGGATTTTTTTTCATGTGTCGCAATCTACAACAAGAGACTAGAGTGTTAGGATGGAGAGATGGCACGAAAAGGGAATACAGGCCGAGTTGACATCAGCCTCATCGAGCGGTTGGATTCCTCACAGATGCTCATTGTTCTTATTCAACTCTTCAACTGTGTTGCATAGGAATGAGGGAGGATTGGGTATCACACATGAAGCAGGCACTCAGGATAAATCAGTTAGAGAGAACGTAACCAGTCGCGCCACACAGTGACCAGCGCTGGGTTCTCAACTATTTACATTCTATATTAATGATCAGGAAGATCGAACAGATATACAGATGCTGCGTTTGGTGATGTCGCTGTGATAAGCAAGAGATTAAATTATCAAGAGAGAGTGGAGAGTCTGCAAATAGATTCAGAGAGGTAAAGACAATAGATAATAGTTTGTCAGGTGGAATCTAACATGATATAACCTGTCATTTCATTTACACAAATAAGGGGAGGCAGTATGTTACTGAAATGGAGAGGGATTACAGGACTTAGTAATACTGTGTACTGGGAGGTTCACTCAGACCCGTTCAGAAATGGCAGGTTTTGCTCCATCCCTGTTTGTCAGCTACCAGACACTCCAAGTGACCCCATTGCTCTCCGTACACATGGAATACTTTGGTATGATTGATTGATGGTGGGGACGGTGTTTTGAAATCTGCATCAAGAGGACGTCCTTTATCCAAGATATATTCATTTCTTTCCACGTGGGGACCCGATGACGATGGGAAATGGCTGACTGCTTCTGAATGAAGAGGCCATGACTGCTGCCAGGACAGTGGGTATTCACCAACATGATGTAGTGTGCATGCGTTACATTAATAGAGAGAGAAATCCTCTCCCCATTAACATGGGTACTCTGCACATGCACTGTACACCATCGGAAATCCCACTATATTAGATATCCCCAGAAGCTCCCTGCTGTGGGAGAAACAATGTATTTACCTCATCTACCATGTATATCCTCCATCACCGAATGGTGACGTTGATGTTGAGATATTGGGAAATGATGGATGTGTCACCTTGTCCAGCATGGAATGTTCTGGATCATAGAAGCTGTATGAGAAACAGTAACCTTAACAGCCACTGCCAGCACCATCCTCCCCCCGGTGTGAAACTGCAGGTCGTGTTGAAGGAGGTGGAGGTGATACCATTCTATGACCAGCTCCTTGTTCAATCAGTGTCCCCTCACACGCTGCTCCTGGGTTAAGTGAAGCTTGGGAAGCTGTTCCTGGAAAACCCAATGTGGATACAGCAGATCCCTTTCCCCACACACACTCACTGCGTGGTTTCAGAGTTCCCCTCTCTGCAGCCTCTGCTCCATTCGTTGTTCATGTAACAGACGCAGATGCTGCATCCAGAGGTGGGTCACCAAATCCTCAGGTCTCCCTGCATGTCTGAGGCAGCTCACAGCACATCCTCCTGCAAACCATCCGCAGCCCCTCCACCTAATTTTCAATTACAGGATTCATCACAAATCCCTTGGCTACAAGTGTTGTGGACCAGTCCAGATCTCCCCAAAATATTTTAAGAAGGCCGCTTAGACCCAAACCTTTCCTAATTTTGAATATAGTAGGGAGGTGTGCGTTCCAGATATGTTGTGACTGGTCAAACCACTCAACATTAAGCAAAATATAATCTATTCAAATGCTTTGGTTAAAATAAAATCAAAGAAAAGAATATTTTGGGACACCTTTTCTGTTGGAACACTTACACAAACAATAGATACCGTACCTTCTTGGTTTACACTGCTTTGCTTTGTATATTCAAATGCAGATCCTTACAGCAGTTTGCCAATCCCAGAGGTTATAACATCAACAGAGATCTCAGAGGGAAAAGCAGCTGGGGATCATTTATTGAAACTTTCAACCATTCTGGGATCTCCAACAGCTTCTGAATGCTGCAGCTAAAAACAAAACGAGAAACCCTGGTCTGGGAGAGCTGGCCACTGCCCTTTCATTGTTCCCACCGTTTTAATGAAACCTAAAATCTCAGTTATTTACTTAAACTGTTTTCAGACAGCAGTTCTGCACCTCTGCCTTTAAAACCTCTCTTCAAAAAAAACACAAGAGAAAATAAACGTTTTACAATGATAGTATCTTCACAACTCATTCTTTAATAAAATAATCCATCAATACACAAATGTGGATTCATTTTAGACCTCCTAATCTTCATCTATTAGTCGACGGAAATGTATATATATATATATATATACATTGACTCTGAGCATACAAATGTTCACAAATATTTCGATTTCAGTCATTTTACTCCTGCCACAGAATGCCTTTTCTTTCTTCATCCAAGTCTCCACAAGGTGTCAAAATTTAGGTTTTCTCACCCTGTCACCTGTGTAGTTTCAAATTGACTGGTAGCAATAATAAGCTCAATCGAAACAGACTGGTATTTTTCTCCCTAAACTTCTCCAAAAACTTTAAGGGGTCACGATCAGTGAAAAAGATTTGTCTCATGTATGTTATTGGCAATGCAAATCTGAAATGTTGTAACGCCAACACCAAGCCAAAGGCCTCCTTCCCCATTGTGGAATAAATCTGTTGATGTTTCCACTGGACTCTCCAACCACACGTTACATAATGGAGCACTTCTCATCTTTTCAATAGTTCTTCGGAATGACATAGCTCCTCATGTCTCAGCATAAAAGACTTACATGTTTCCGTCCCTCTTAATGCTCTAACCTCTTTACCTGCTACTACTGGCCTATGCCAGTAAACCTTACTTTCACAGGTATATGTTTTAAGAAGATCTCACACATTCTTCAATCTCTCACAGAAACCAAACTTTGATTTCTGAACTCAATCAGCATCATCAACCATTTCAGCTTCTCACCTTGCCATTTTAACTCTCAGCTCTTCCACACGAGTTCTCACGACTGCAGGAAGTGAATTGTTGAACTTCTCCAAAATAAGAATCTCTCTAAGAATGTCATAGGGTTGATCTGTTTTTAATACCTTTACCCACCTTTCAAAATTACTTTGTTTGATCCTTTCAAACTCAATGCGCGTTTAACCAGAGACCCTTTTTGAGATTTCTGTAATGCTGTCTGTCAGCTTCTGGCCCAAGCTCATATGCACTTTCAGATGGCATACTGGCCACTCCATACTGGCCAGATACCTCATCCAATAGGGATGCAAATACCTATCAGCTTTGTTTGGATCAACTAAATCCACATGGCCACTGGTGTCTGCATTTGCTTAGCCACTTCTCAAACGAAATTCAAAAGGCTTCACCATCCTTCTCATCAAATTTAGAGAATGCCTGGATGCATTTAAACAGATCCCCATTAGACCATTATTTACAATAGGGTTGCTCAACCTCACTATCCTCCTCATCCAGCCGACCGTCTATCTTCATCTCCGCCATCTATGTCCACTTTCCTCTCTAATTGCTAATTTTTCAAGTTGAAACTCTCTGCTTTTCTTCTGTCCTTTTCTCTTTTTCTTCTTCATTTCCCTATCTTTTATTTCTACTTTTCACCATAATTCAAACTGTTTCAATTCCTTCTCATGTTCAAGGTGCCTCATTTGAAATTGAATTCCAGCCATTTCCAAAGAGTCTGATGGCGTTTCCACCAAATGTAATTGCCGAGCTATCGCTGTAATTATCTCACATTTTCTCACAGACAATCGCAACCCCAACTCCAGCTTGTCTGTCAATTCCTACAGTTTTGCCTTCATTACCTTTTGTAAAACCCCCAACTTCACTTTTCCACACACAGAGAACTCTTGCTGACTGAATGTTTATACAAAAAATACCAACCGAATTCAACATCGGGAAAGAAGACACTAGCAGCTACCATACGCGACCTTTGAACCCAATAGTCTCCTGGTGCATACTCTCCAGTGTGTGCATGAGCTTATTCTGGATGCTTTGGTTTCCTCCCACAATCCAAAGATGTGCATGTCAGGTGTATTGGCCATGATAAATTGTTCATAGTTTTCAGGGATGCGTGGATTAGGTGCCTTAGTCGGGGTAGATGTGTAACAATAGGGTAAAGGAATGGGTCTGGGTAGGTTACTCCTCGTAGGGTCGGTGTGGACATGTTGGGTCGAATGGCCTGTTTGCATACTGTATGGATTGTAATTGTAAACCCAATTTGGTATTATCGACTTAGAACCAGACAAGAGACCCCAGTTTGCTATAGACCAACCAGACCGCCTCAAACTATTTTAAGAAGGTAGCTTGGATGCCGATCTTTCCTTATTTTAATGGTAGATGTGAAGTGGGAGTTCCAGATGTGATGCTACTAGTCAAACCACTCACCATTAAGTAAAACGCAATATACTTAAACACTCTAATGAAAATCCAGACAAAATGAAGAGGAATTTAGAATAACTTAAATATTGGAAATCTTCACCGAATAATGGATGCAGTACCTTCTACAAATGAACTGGTCCAATATACTAACATCACCTAAACACACCTCTTGGTAAAAAGGAACATTCAGACATGTGTTCTTGCATACGGTTCTCCAATCCAGGAGGAAAAAGCATCAAGTGAGGTTCCAGACAGAATAGCAGCTCGGGATAATTTACTAAAAGTTACAACCTTCTGGGACCCCAAGCACCTGGTGATTGTTGTAGCAACAATAAAAAGAAACCTAGAAAGCCTGGTCTGTGCCAGCTGGCCACTGTTACTACAATTTATTTTTAAAAACCCTAAACGCCCCGTAATTTATTTACTTGAGCCGTTTTCAGTAGGCAGTTTGGTCTTTAAGATCTCTTACAAAAAAAAGGATAAAATAACCTTTTATTTAAAAAGTGACAGCATTATCAGGCAATTTAGATGCCTGGTCCTTTACTCAGTGGGCTTCCTCGTGTTACTGATCGCAAGATCACCAGAGAGGGACAGCCACAGGTACTGACCAAGTTACAAGGATGTTTCTCATAACTTCTGAAACACGCCTGACCATGGACCATCATATGGGACATACCAGGAAGTGAACAACCGCTTATCACACCCCATTTCATTATTTCTGAGCTGCACAATGCCAGCACTCGATACATTAGGGAGCCAAAGCCCAAGGCCAGGGAAATATACAAAGGTACAGACAGTTAATTAACTAAAAAGATGTTATGGAAATATGGGGAAAAAGTCAGGGCAGTGGGACTAACTGGAGAAGTGAGATCTTCGTGAGTAAAATTACAAGAATGAGAACATTCAATAAAGGCATTGCCAGATAAGCTGAAATGGTTTGTTACATCAAATTCTGAATCTGCTTCACAGAACACCACAAACAACATTAACTGGGACAAGATGACATCCCCGTATGGAGGGCTGTGCAGATCATGCTCGCGTGTTGCTCAGTAAACTACACTATCTGCCCAGTATGAGAGTATTGCAAACTTTACTGTCATATGCTAACTATATTCACATCAGGTTACTGCCTACAGTGGGAAGGTTTGCTCTCTCCGCTTGGTTCATCAGAGAGAGAGAGAGAGAGAGAGAGAGAGAGTGCATGTGTGCGCGTGATTGGCGTGGTTAAATGAGAAACTCATTGTCTGAGAAAGAACGCACATGAAGAAAACAATTTTAAATACGAACAACTGGCAGGCTTTTTATTAATCAGCAGAGAGAACGAGGGAAGTTTCATGGACAGATAAGGTAAAGTGTTTGAGAATGTTAAAATAAAGGCATTGCCAGACACAGCAGCAATATACGTCAGCGTGCATGAATGACAGATGGATGGGAGTTTGGTGTGAGTTTGAATCAGATTTGTTTGGGCAGGTTTGAAGCCGGGAGCATCAGCAGCAGATTCTTGCCTTCATTAAGACTGTATTTCATATCTCAAGATTCAAACAGCAGATGGAATAAACCAGTGAGACATATTCTGGAGTGATGAGTATCTCAAGTTAGAAATGGTCAAGGAATGGTGTCAAGAATCAACTCAGTGTCAAAGGGATCTCCCACATTTGTGACGTGTCTGCTTCTGCTGCAGATATTGTCCAGAGATGGGATGGAAACAGTAGAGGAAGTGGAGTTTGTAACCAGAACAGTAGACAATGACCTCCATGCTCTTAACAGCAAAGGCAATGATATAATGAATTGTGGTTCTGCCCTGAAACAGAATAGGTCAACATAGAGACCCGGAGTAACACTGCCAGAGCAGAGAGCTCGACAGTAATTGAACACCTTCATTGATGTCAGTTAGTAGTGGACTGTAAAGTGAATATCTGGATTGAGAGATTCCACAGGAACAATAATTTTGGCAAGACGTTTAGACTATATGAAATAACAATAATACAGTCATAACTGGTTTATAGAAAACAAAATCTGGACAGTGATACTCACCAGGAACACCAACGATAGCCAGGAAGGGATAATAGAAGTATTGAAAAATGAGAAGAGCGTAATAGATCCGCCATGATAATGGCAACAAATTAAATGCAGTAAGATACCAAACATAATCGGATAAGCTCCTGTCTAATGTTCTCAGATTCTGATCCATTGTTGGAATATTCCCATCTAATGTTCTCAGAGTCTGATCTCTCCTCCCCCACTTTCTTGACCTGCTGATCCCCGGCAGTGCTGTCGGTGATGGTCCCTCTCATGTTGTGGGTTGACACATTGTACGGAGGTTATTTATCATTAAAAGATGGAAACTCTCCACTGGGATAATTAGAATCCATGGAGGTTGGCATTAATCACAGTCACTGAACAAACAGACTCAGTTAACCAGTTCCATACATCCCTTTTCATTTACTGGTTCCACTCTGTTTATGTGAGGAGGCAGTTATAAAAAAACACAGATCGGCTGCATAAAAAGAAGACAGGTAGGCAAGTTTCTAGATACCTGAACACAATGTACGGTACTTATTGACCAGTGTGAGGCTACTCATGGTTTTAATGCCCTGTTATCAAATCCTTTCATAACCTTGAGACGGAGCATTGAGACTGCTGCTCAGGAACTGGCCAAAACAATTCTGTTCCTATGGGCCTCTTACAGAGGGATAAGAGAAAGCCATTCAGCCCATATTAGTCTGTTGCTACTTGAAAAGGTGGAAAACTTGAATATTGGCACATTTTGCCAACAGAATCATTCAAAACAAAGGGATGTGTCACTTCAGCTGTATGAGGTGTTACTGAGAGGGCACCTGGAGTACATTGTGTTCTCTGTGTTACTGTAACTGAGAATGTTTGGACCACCATTAGATACAGTTTACCGGCAGTGCGTAGTCCACGGGTTGCTGTGTCATTTGATGTCTCGGGTCTGTTACACAGGGACAGGAGGATGCCATGAAGTCTCTTGAGTCTATTTCAGATGGACAGGAGGAGGTCATTCAGCCTCTCCAGTCTATTACAGAGGAACAGGAGGAGGCCATTCAGCCTCTCGAACCTGTTCCAGAGGGGCAGGAAGTGATTATTTAACTTTCAAATCTGTGACACGTAAATATTAGTTTCAAACTAGTTGTGGAATAGGAACGACCTGATGTAAACATTAAAGTTCCTACTTTGAATAAGGTCAATTTTGAAAGTGTTAGGTGAGCCCTGTGAAAGGCTGATTAGGATACCCTATTCGCAGGTAAAGGGATGGTTGGAAAATGCAAGGCGTTTACATCTTGGTGTCAGAGAGTCCAGAGCTATCGCGTTCCTATTAGTGAGATGGGCAAGGCAGGTGGGTGCAGGGAGTGCTGGATGGCTAGATATATTGATGCTTTGGTCAAGATAAGGAAGGAGGCATATGTCAGGTAAACAGAGCTGAGATCAAGTGAATCCCTAGAGGGGTATAAGGGAAGTAAGTGTATAGTCAATGGGGAACTCCAGCCAGAAAAATATGGACATGAGATGGCTTTAGAAATAGGCTTAGCGAGGCATTGAAGCAACTGTATACGTCCTTTAATGGCAAAATATTAACTAGGAGAGAATAGGGCACCTTACAGGTCAGTAAGGCTACCTATTTGCGTAACCATAGGAGATGGAAGGTTTACTAAACAAATATTTCTCCTCAGTATTTAATGTAGAGGAGCTTACAACAGTGAGAGAAGGAAGAAATATATAGTGATATCTTGAATAGTATCTATATTACAAGGAGATATCGGACATTTTAAAACATACAAAGGTGAACAAATCCCTGTGACCTGATCAGTTGTATCCCAGGAGTTTGTGGGAAGCTTGGAAAGAGATTGCTCAAGTCTTTTGCTGATATATCTGTATTATTGATTTACACTGGTGAGGCGTCAAAAGACTGGAGGGCTGCTAACATAGTGTCATTATTTAAGAAAGTAAGGAACATACAGCTAACTATAGATTGGTGAGCCTGACGTCAATGGTGACTAAATTGTTGGCGGTGGGGGCTGGGAGGGGGTGGGTTGATTGAAAGGATGTATATGCATTTGGAAAGACAAGGACTGAAGAGAGCTTTGTACATTGGAGATGATGTCTCACTGACTGGGTGGAATTTTTTGAGGAAGTGAAGAAGATGATTGATGATGGCAGGAGAATGGATGTTATCTTTATGCAATTCAGTAAGAAAACCAAAATGTTCTACATGGTAGACTTGTTAGGAAGGTTAGACTGCCGGGAATCCTGGAGAGCTTGTCATTTAGGCCCAATTTTTTCTTGAATATTGGAGACAGGGCGTGACAGTGGACATTTGTTCATTGAACTTGGAGACCTGTGACTCGTGGCGTGCCACAAAGATCAATAGTGAGTCTTTTGTTGCTATGCAAATCATTTGGACTTGAGTAAGTGAAGTATTGTCAGTAACTTTGTAGATAATTCCACTTTTGGTGGTAATGTCGACAGTGAAGAATAATGTCTCAGAATATAATGAGACGTTGATTAGGTGAGCTGAGGAGTGACAGATGGAGTTTATTTTAGATAAATGTGAGGTGTTGCATTTTGGCAAGAAATATCAGAGTAAGAAATGTAGGAATGTTCCTGTTGAAATTCGCCAATCAAGGATTACTGCACAGAAATTATGGAATCCCTACAGTGAGGAAACAGGCTATTCTACCCATTGAGGCCACACCGACCCTCTCAACAGTATCCCAGTGGACAAACCCCTACCCTATCCGTCTGAGCCTGCATTTCCCATGGCTAATCCACCTCGCCCACACATCCCAGGGTACCATGCACAATTTAGGATGGTCAATCTACCCTTACCTGTATATCTTAATACTGTCAGAGGAAAACATAGTACCCGGAGTAAACTCATACAGGAATTCTCAAACACCACACAGTCAGTAATTCACGGATGGAATTAAACCCAGATCGCTGTCCTGTGAGGCACCTTGTGGTGCAGGTTCTCAGTTCCTTGAAAGTACCGTCACAGGTAGACAACATAGTGAAGAAGCCACTTGGTGATCTTCCCTTTATTGGTGTGTGCTTTGACTCTAAGCATTTGCATGACGTGTTGGATCTGTACAGGATATTTGGCCACTGTTGTAATATTGTCTTTAATTCTGGTCTCCCTGCTGTCGGGGAGATGTTGTCAACCTTGAAAGGGTGCAGAAGAGATTTAAAAGAATGTTGCAGGTGTTGGAGGGTTACAGTTACAGGGAGAGTTTGAATAGGCTAGGGCAATTTTCAAGTATTGAGCCTGAGGGATGACTTTAAAGAGGTTTACAAAATCACGAGGATCATAGATAAGGTAAACAGTCAATGTGTTTTCACAGGATAGACGAGTCCAAATATAGATAACAAAGGTTTAAGGTGAGAGGAGAAAGATTTAAAAAGTGACGCTAAAACAACATTTTCACACAGACACTTCTGTGTGTATGGATTGAACAGCCAAAAGAGGTATTGGAGGCAGGTACAGTTACACCTTTTAAAATAGCATTTGGATGGATACACGCATGGGAAGTGTTTAGAGGGAGATGGGCCAACTGCTGGCAAGGGGGAACGAGATTAATTTAGGATATTTGGTCGGTATGGATGACCAGACCGCAGGATCTTTTTCCGTGCTGTACATCTCTGAGAGTCTATTGATTCTTGAGTGTTTAACATTGGAACAGGAGGAGGTTATTCAGCTTCTGAATTCTGTCAGTCAGCTTGTTTACTCAATTAATGATAGTCAAATACAAAAATAAATCATTCAGATTTTGATGGTGTTTTACAGAAACAGGAGAAGGGCTTTTACTCAAGAAAAGCGGGAAAGAATGTGAAGAGGCTTCAGTCCCTCAACTCCATTCCACAGAAGCAGCAGTTGAGCACAGAGCTATTGGAGCCTGTTAATCTGGAGCAGGAGGAGGACATCTACTTTCACAAAACTTGGATTAGGCGACAGTCACTCAACTGCTCGAGAGTGAGACACAGCAACAGGAGGCAGTCACTCAACTACTCGAGACTGGGACACAGGAACAGGAGGGAGTCATTCAACTGCTCGAGACTGGGACACAGCAACAAGAGACAGTCACTCAACTACTCGAGACTGGGACACAGGAACAGGAGGGAGTCATTCAACTGCTCGAGACTGGACACAGGAACAGGAGGGTGTCACTTAACTGCTCGAGACTGGAACACAGGAACAGGAGGGTGTCACTCAACTGCTCGGGATTGGGACACAGGAACAGGATGCAGTCACTCAACTGCTCGAGACTGGGACACAGGAACAGGAGGCAGTTATTCAACTGGTCGAGACTGGGACACAGGAACAGAAGGCCATCACTCAACTACTCGAGACTGGGACACAGGAACAGGAGGCAGTTATTCAACTGTTCGAGACTGGGACACAGGAACAGAAGGCCATCACTCAACCGCACAAGACTGGGACACAGGACAGGAGGGAGTCACTCAACTGCTCGAGACTGGGGCACAGGAACAGAAAGGAGTCATTCAACTGCTCGAGACTGGGACACAGGGTCCAATCACAAGAATGAAAACAAATAATAAAGGTATTGCCAGATGTTTAGCTCTCTCACATTCTCAATCCAACTCACATAACAACTCCATCCATTATATGTTCACGATGGAGCACTGTGTCGATCCGGCTAGCGTACTTCTGAATGCAACCCAGCAATGTCCAGAATGGAATTCTGTGCAGCCCACACCAATGCTCAATCTATTATCATTGGCTAAATTTCCAGCGTGGGGAGCTGTGCAGACTGCACTGGTTCATTCATATATAAGCCCAGACTGTTGCATTGTTCGGTAACACTGTGTTAGATCGCTGCCCAGTGTGGGGAAACTTGCAAACAATGCTGAAAGTGACAGGATGTGCGGCTCCCATCAATTTACAGCTCCATATCTCCACTGTGCCTTGTCAAGGGGTGCCATGATGTGAAAATCACTGCGATGGAGAGATGTAAATGGAGACAGTTCAAATAGCAATACTACTGATTAAGGCGAGTATCACACCAGTATTTAAAGTTGAAATGACTGAGATAATATCCAATTGGGTTTTGTGAAAGGTGCAAAGTAGTTAGAGCGGGATGGTAATGTTATAGTGGTTTCACTGTAAGCTTCCAAATCAACAATGGGAATTAGAGGAAGAAATATACAAGGAGACTGGGGAGACTTGCAGGAGCAACAGGATTGTTATAATAGATGATTTCAATTTTCCGAACATAGACTGGGAGTACCAGATGGTTAAGAACTTAGATGGAACGTGATTCGTTAAGTGTGTTCAGGAAAGTTTCCGCAATCAATATATAGAATAACCTACTCGAGAAGGGACAAATTCGACCTACTGTTGGGAAATAGGGCAGGATAGGTGAAGGAGATAAAGTGGAGGAGCATTTTGAGAAAAGTGATTAGAGTTGTATTAATTTTAAAATAGTTATGGGAGGGACAAAATTGGTCCACAGATTCAACTTCTAAATTGGGGCAAGGCGTATGTTGTTGGAATTAGACAGGGGATTGCAGGGGATGATTGGAGTTGTTTGTTTCGAGGTAAAAGGATTTCGGGCAAGTGGGAGGGCTTTAAAAGTGAGAGAGCTCAAGTTCAATGTTTCCATTTTCCTGTGAGGGTGAAGGCAAAGTGAGACTGGAAGAGAGAACCCTGGATGTCAAGAGATATTGAGGCTCTGACCAGATAAAATGGAGGCGTGGCTCAGGTTCAGGCAACTCGGATCAAGGGATTCCCTGGAGGTATACAGGGGATAGAGGAGTTTAGTGAAGAAGGAAATCAGCAAGGTGAAAAGGGAGTATGGGATAGCCTTGGCTGAGAAATTTAGAGAGAATCCAAATTCAGTATAGTAAAGATAAAGAACAACTAGGGAAAGAATAGGCTGCTTTAAAATCCAAAATAGGCATGCATGTGTAAAACCTCAAGAGATTGGTGAATTCCTCAACTTCCCCTCTGTGTTTACCATGATGAAAGACATGAAGACCTGTGACTTTTAGGAGGTTAGTTGTCAAATCTTGGTACTGTCCATATCACAGTAGAGTTTCTGTTGGACATATTAGAATGCACAACGTCAGACAAATCTCTTGGTCCTGACCTGATACATCCAAGACCACTGCAAGAAGCGAGAGATAAAGCCTAAGCGCCAAGATCCCGGAAGACTGGGCAGTAGCAAACGTTGTGCCTTATTCAAGAATGGCTGCAAAGAAAAGCCCAGGAAATATAGAGCAGTAAGCTTCACACCTGTTTTCGCTAAACCAAATGAGAAGCTTCTGAAAGATAAAATGTGCATGCATTTGTAAATACAAAGTTTGATTTGAAGCAGTCAGCTTCGTTTTGTGCGTGGCGGATCATGCCTTACGAGGTTTGTTAGAGGTTTTTGAGCAAGTGACCAGGAACTTTGACGAGGGCACAGTGGTAGAGATCTTCTATTTCGATTTCAGTAAGACCTTTCATAAGGATCCACATAGTAGGCCACTCTAGAAGATTATATCACATAGAATCCAAGGTGAACTGGCAAATTGGCGACACAATTGGCTTGAAATTATGAAGCAAACGGCTATGGTCGAGGTATACTTGTCGGACTGGAAGCCTGTGACAATTGGCATGCCTCAGCGGTCGGTCCTGGGCCCATTGCTGTTTGTTATCTATATCAATGATTTGGATCAGAGTGCACAACGCAAGCTTAGTAAGTTTGCAGATGACACTAAAATTAGAGGCATCGTTTAGAGAGAGGCACATTATTAGAAATTGCAGCAATACCTTGACCAGCTGGGAAAGTCGGCTGAGAATTAGCAAATGGAGTTTAATATAGATAAGTGTGACGTCTTGCATTTTGGAAAGTCAAATCCAGGTAGGAGTTTAAGGATGATTGAGAGGGACTTAAGGAGTGTAGTGGAACAAAACGACGTTGGAGATCAGGTGCACGGTTATCTGATATTTGGGTCACAGGTACACAGGACCATGAGGAAGGCTGTTGGCACACTGGCCTACATCAGGGCATTGAGTATAGAAGTTGGGACGTTATGTTGCAGTTGTACAGAAAGTTGGTAAGGCTGCAGTTGGAGTATTCTGTACAGTTTTGTTCACCTTGCTCTAGAAAGGATATTAATGAACAAAAAATAATGTAGAAGGAATTTACTAGATGTTTCCTGGGCTAAAGGGTTGATTTATAGGAAGAATTTGGACAGGTTAGAACTTATTTCTTTACAGAGTAGGAAACTGAGGTGGTTCTTATGGAAGTATAGATTTTATCAAATTATAAGATGCATGCCTGGGGTGAATACTTTTTTTGCAAGTTTGGGGAATCGAAGACGAGAGGACATCCATTCATGTTTGGAGAGGAAAAATAAAAAGGAACCTGAGGGTCATCTTTTTTACACAGCGTGTGGTACGCATATGGACTGAGCTGCCAGGGGAAGTGATTGAAGTGGGTACAATAACAACATTGAAAAGGCATTTGGACAAATACACAGATAGGACAGGATTAGATGGATACAGAGCAAAGGCAGGGAAATGGCAGATTGGCAGATAAGGGGCAATTACAGCATGGTTTGTTGACGGACCACGGCGGGTGTATTAGATGAGCTACTACAGAGAGAAAACATTCTCTTGCTAGAAAGAGCCACACCACTAAACCCACCAATCATGGTCTGAGTTCACCGCCCAGCTCAGTGCAGTATCTGAGGTGTGAAGAAATGCCCAGTAGTCCAGGACAAATATCAATAACCTTCCCTGCTCTTTCAGGATAAGTGTCACTGTATTCTTTCTGCTCTCTAACACTCACTGTATATCTGTGATCGCACCTACCCCCGAAAAAGACTCATGGTTCCCCACTCTCATAACTGCATGCAACGCTTTCTCTCACTCGCTCTATCTCTCGCCTTTGCAAAACATCCCACACAATCATGGAATATTCTGGAGAATGCTGATTATGGAATGTTCCAGATAATGTTCCAAATAATTCCCAGTTTCAGGAAAATGGCAGTTTCCCAGTGTGTAACATATAAGAGGAAGGAGTAGAGAAGTACGTTTTTCAAATCACATAAAATTCAAACCATGCTGAGGCCATTCAGCCCTTCAAACGTGCTCTGGCATTTAATAAGGTCCCCGCTGAACTGATGGTCTTCTCAGCTCCATGTTACGGGAACTTTGAGTCATTCAACCCCCGAGGTTCCTGTCATTGGCCAAACAACACTCAGTCACTTTTACCCCATTTTTTTCAAGCGTCTGTTTGAGGGCATTTCCCATGGTTACGGCTACCTAACAATATATTCCATCATCTTTATACCTTCATGCAACTGTCAGCATGCTTCACCCAGACCAAACAAAAATCTACACTTATCTTATGGGTATAGATATCCAATCACACTTAATAATTCTGGTTATTTCACTTGACTCACCTTAATGGTATTAAAACAAAGACAGCTTCTAAACACGTCTTGTTATAAAATACAATTTCGAGCAGAGACCGTTTTTACCCTCAGCCGTCATCTTGACCATGACCTGAATTGTTCCACTTTACTTGTTATGAATGATTCTTTTACCCTTAGTCTGAGACTGTTTCTGTCTGTATAAGTCACACAGTTCTCCCATTCAGTTGGACAGACGGCTGGTTTGTGATACAGAGGGAGGCCAACAGTGCAGGCTCGGTTCCCCACACCTACAGAGGTTACCATGAAAGGGACGCTCTCTCAACCTCACCCCATCACCCGAGGTGTGGTGATCCTCAGGAGAAACCAACATGAGTGGTCTCTCTGATGAGAGTACTTTGTGACTCTATTCTATCAATGTTAGCATTTTAATTTTCAAAAATATTTTATTGAAAAAGAGATTTTTAATATTATAATAAGTCAATAACAACACAACTCAAATAACTGAAAAAATACATCCAGTTCCATGTACTTACAAAGTAAGTTAAAACACTGCACAGACAGAAGAAACCCAAAACTAAACAATAAATAATGAATAAACAATACAGCTCAGCACAACAAAACGATAGCTCTCGTTCATCAAGAGCATTAACTGATACATTTATTTATGTTCATGGTTCTTCATCGCTGGATATTAGATTCATTAGTCAATAGCATCATGGTTATATAAAAACCCTTCTTGGAGTGGCCGATAACCCTGTATTGCCGTAATACAAAAAGGGCTGCAATGCCTCATATAAATCTTTGTTTTTTGGTGCACCATACCAGTGATAAACTCGAAAGGGATATTCTCCATGAAGAGCTGACGACGACCCAACAGACTATATTCCCTAACATGGAAAGTACGGAAAGTAAGAATATATTTATTTTTCCCCATGTTCATCTGTGAAAACTACCCTGGGCAGAACCAGGAAAACAGAAACTAGGTCCATCTCCAATTCAGTCCTCAATACCCACTCTATCACACCTACCACAGTGCTCAAATATAGATGAAGCCTGCAACAGGACCACAAGCAATGAGTAAGAGTGCCTATAGTCTTTCTGCATTTAGAACATGCTGAAGGTAATCCCACTTTGCATTTTGAGAGACAATCTAGGGTCAGATAGACACTGTGAAGAATTTTCAACTGCACGGAATGGGTCCTATTACAGATCAAAATCCTTTCAGCATTTTCACAAATATCCTCCCATGTCTCCGAAGTGTTCTGAACTCTCTCTCGCAGACATCACAAAGCTGCACAGTCTTGTCTGAGGGGATATTCTCCAACTAATGATAAAGGGTACTGACAGAGAGTGTATTCTGAGCAATAGTCTACCTCTTCCCTCTATCGGATCTGTAAGAGCCTGTTAAAAGTGTGTTTTTTTAAAATCAAATATCTGATCTGGAAAAAAATACAGAAGAAGTTTCTATGAGGTAGTCCGTACGTACGAGTTATTTGATCAAATGATATCACTGGTTCTCCATCACATAACACGTGGTGGCTCAGTGGTTAGCGCTGCTGCCTCACAGCACGAGGGTCTCGGCTTTAGTTCTGGTCTTGGGTGACTGACTGTGTGGAGTTAACATTCTCGCCGTGTCTGTGTGGGTTTCCTCCCACAGTCCAAAGATGTGCAGGTTAGATGAATTAGCCATTGATTATTTACCCATAGTGTTCAGGGATGTGTAGGTTTTGGCATTAGTCAGGGTAAATATAGGATGGTAGGGGAATGGTTCTGGGTGGGCTACTCTTCAAAAGGTCGAAGTGGACTTGCTGGACCCAAGGGCTTGTATCCACACTGTAGGGATTCCACTAATTCTAAATCACTCAAGCAAGGCACACCCCTTGCTGCCCACAGTTTAAACCTGGAATCTATTATCGCAGGATGACAACCCAGGATACCAATTATAGGGGTAAGAAACATGGTTTTGGCTTTACTGCCCTCAATTTGATGCATTGTCATTCATGTTTTAATAGTATTGATAATTATTGGGTTATGACAATACTTCTTAAATGTTGTCACTTTAGCTAAGAAAAACAGACTAATCAGGGTTCACTTTGCCTGAGAGGTTTCAATATCTCACAGTATTGATGCCGAGTCCTCAGCGTCCCAGGCAATAACATGGGATAAAAAATATCTTAATTGATAGCTTTTATCTGGGCGATCTACTCCCCACAATCAGTGGGGTTGTTGCAATCTGGTTAGCTTGATAAAAAGTCGCTTATGGTGCCAAATAAAACAGATAAACCAGCCATAAAGTCTCTTAAATATTTGTCTGGGAAACATCAAAGGAAGCATTCACAAGGGGTATAGCAAATAAGGAAAGACATTCATTTTAAGAACAGCTTTGCGATCTAGCCAGGATATTGGATTTGCCTCCCATCTTTGAAGGTCTTGTTTAATTTTGTTAAACAAATGGGCATAGTTCACGTTAAATAAATGATCAAAGACGCATGTAATGAATATATCGAAATAGGGTCCTTCCCCACCCTACTCCCCCCCCCACCCCCCCGTGATCATTTAAAAGGAAACCAGGATTTGCCCTCAACATCAGGTATTTCCCCAATATCTCCCATAGGCACGGCCTCCAACTTTGTAAAAGTAATCTTAAAGCCAGAAAAAGTGACAAGGGAATTAATGCATTGCATCACGTGAGCTACCGAAATTGCGGGATTTGACAAAAACATAAGACCATCTGCATACAACATAATCTTATGTGACCTCTATCCACTTCTGGGGCAGGTATGTTGGGATAATATTCCTAATTGCGCAGGATGCCACCGAATCTAGGATTGTTGCATGGATAGGGAGGAGATCAACCCTCGTGTGCAATTTCTGCGGGTTAAAGAAGAAAATAAAATCCCTACTTGTGAGGCAGATTTGCCTCCAGACATCCACCAGCTCTAGTTCTGCACACAAATCCACTAATTGCTTACATTATACCGAGGATATTGGGGGACGTTTGGATATTCTGTCCACAGTAGGGCCATAAGACAGTTGCAATTTCCTTCTACAATAATGTGCCACGATGCAAGATAACTTAATTTGGGAAAGGCATCTTCCAGGAGCTTGAGAGGGTGCACCGGGTGGCAATAAACATGCAAATTAATTCCCATAGTTCAAGGCTTTGAGGATTACGATCCTTCCATGGGTTTTTAATATAATCTAGTAATTTAAATGGAATATTCTTCCTATCCATTATGATTTTCCCCCACTCTTAGTATTAAAACATGAGAAATAAACCCGATCAAACCCTCCCTGCTGTAACGTCAAACGTTCCTTGCAATCAAGGTGCATCTCCTGCAACAGGACAACATTCACTCTCTCTTTTGTAAGACGATAAAGCACATTTTTCCTCTTGAATGTCAGATGGCTCCCCTTAATGTTCCAGGTACACCGTTAAAGCATGTCATTATCCATAACATACTGTAGCAACATTTGAACTCGAGAGAATTTCATATCAAATTACACATCGCTAAGCATTGATGACAAAAGACTCATTGAGCTTAAATCTGTACAAACTAAAACTACTGCAACTAACAAGCTCTCGAAACTTTCCAAAGCTAAAAACATTAAAAAAAGAAACAAAATCCAATGTACCAATGACACTTGATAGAGTTTTCTCAACTGCCACCCCCCCCACCCCGCCCAATGGGGACGCTTACATGTCACAAAACTTTAACTTCTGCCCGCTTCCAATATGGCATCCAGGGCAATTAATAACAATTAATAGATGGGCACTTAGTCATCACAACCACATTTGTAACTCGCTCCAACTTGAGCCACACCCCAGACACAAGAAAAGAAAGAGGAAAGAGAAAAAGTGTAGTAATAGTATGAAGAAGTTAAAAGTGAGTATTCTACCAATCCCCGACTATAATTTAACACTGGTTCATACTAGAAAAATCCAACAAAATTTCTTTAAGAGAGAAACATGATTATCTCAACATCCTGCTTACTTTAAAATGTCCACAAAGTTTTTGCTTTCTCTGGAGAGTCAGACAAGTTCATTGATCCATTCAAAGCAATACGAAGCTCCGTTGGGTACCATAAAGAATACTGAAACCTGAGTTCCATTACTCTTCTCTTGACGTCATCACAATATTTTCTTTTCTGAATCACCGCCACTGAAAAGCCCTGAAACACAATAATCCTGAAGCTGTCATGAATTAAAGCCATCCGAATATACATTGAGCTTCCATCATCATTCCATCAGGTTTGAATGATATTCCTGGATGTTCTGGAGCCGTGACACTTGGTAATACTGTACATTTTCCACAAATCGTACATTCGGGCCAATCCCCGATAATCCTCGACTCCATTGTTATTTATGAACCTTCTGTCTGTGCGTCAAAAATATTCAATATCTTTGCCTTCAATGATTTGTGTGGAAGAGAGTTACTAAGACCCACAACACTGAGAAAACAAAAATAAAACAAAGCTCTGAGTGTGAGATTAATTTTTCTTTGTCTCCTTATCTGAGGAAGGATATGATCATATTGGAAGCAGTTCGGAGATGTTTCACTTCACGTATTCCAGGAATGAGTACCTGATATTACGAAGGGTTTAACAGGTCACTCTTGGAAACACAGGTGATCTTATTGAAACATACAAGACCGAGAGGAGAGTGGATCAAATAGATACCTACTGGGTATAGTTCAAATTTATAGTCATTTTTAAAGAATATCTTCAGTGTGGAAGCAGCATATCCCATCCATTAAGTCCACACTGACCCTCCAAAGAGCATCCCCCCAGAATTGCCTGCCCTTCACTATCCATGTAACTCTGCATTTCCCATGACTAACCTACCCATCCTTGGACACTATGGGAAATGTATCATGGCCAATCCACTGTAAGTTGCATATCTTTGGACTGTGGGGGGAAATTGGAGCATTGTGAGGAAACCCCACACAGAGCGTCGTCCGAGTTTGGAATTGAACCCAGCTCCATGGTGATGGGATGTAGCAGTGCTAATCACAGATCCACCATGCACACCCGTTAGTTCTATTAGTTAATTGTGGCTGACTAAAGAAATCTGCATGACTTGCTCCTGTCACTGAACCTGACCCAGTCTGAGACCTTTATCATTGGCCATATCACCAATCTGGTCACATTTAAAATTTGTTGGGAGCAGTGGAGGAGTGGGACTAGATAAAGAAACAGTGACACCCTCCAACCTCAGTCAGAGCAGGAATTAGGAGAAATTCACCAAGTCGGATTTCATTCAAGCGGGAATTCTCTTTCCCAGAAGTTTGGGATGGCTGAATCTTTATATTATATTGAGCTTGGTTTCACCTGATTGCCCATAGACAGTGAATCAGGGATAATGGCGCATGGAGAGAGAAGTGTAGTTGGGACCACAATGAGATGAACTTATTTACTAGTGGAGTAGTGTCCAAGGGCCGATTGGCTCGCTCATATCCCTCAGCCCTGTGTTCTGATGTTCCATCCAGCCCTTCGGACCTGATACAGAGGGGAAGATCGAGGCCACTCCGATGGTGAGGTGTTGTTATGGAAATGTACTTGGAAAATCCAGGCTGAGTCAGGAACCGACCCCCACCCCCAATCCCTCTTTCCAGCCTTCCCCTCTCTGTAACTTCGGCTCCAGATGTTGGTCATGTTACAGGCCCAGATTCGCTGGGAATACATCCCCATACCGCACCCGGGGTTAACTCAAACACATCATCTGCTCTCCCTGACTGCAACATTGTACAACACAACTTCCAGGAAAAGACCCATTTACTTTCCAAAAGCATAACATGTGAAATTAATAAATAGGAACAAGAGTAGGCCATTCGGTCCATCAGGCTATCCCTGTCATTTAATAAGAACATGGCTGATCTACTCCAGGGCTCACCTCCACTTTCTTACCGACTCCTTGTATCCCTCCACACCTCTCTGGGTCAGGGAATTCCCGACATTCACTACCTTCGGAGAGAAGACATCACTTGGCATCTCAGATTGAAATCGATACTCCTTATTCTGTACCTATATCCTGAAGTGCGACACTCTGCCCAGGAATGGAAACAACTTCTCAATATCTGCCTTCTCAGCCCTTTCTGTGTCTTGTATATTTCAGCAGTATCTCTCCTCATTCATTTAAACCCCCAATGAATAATCACCTCACCATTATAGAGGTTCTCAATAACTCAACCTTTTATTCCAGGAAGCCGCCTAATGTCCCAACTAACTATTGCTGCATCAGCAAGTAACTA
>NW_026868338.1:0-55247 GCF_020745735.1 Hemiscyllium ocellatum
TTTTGAGTACATCTGTTTCATCAGACTTAGCAATGCTCAATCCAGCTACATGTTCAAGTGTACACTTGTTACTGATAAGATTTGACTTTATGCCTTTAGCTCCTGATGGCGATATGATCATTTGGTATTTCTGGGTGATGTCTGGCATTCTTCCTCCTGAAGACATGAATGCAAATGAACTGGTTATTTCTCGGCCATTTCCCTGTTCTCCACAGTAACAATCCCATCTCCCGATTACAAATTTCCACATTTGAACATGTTTTTATTTTGTTTCCTTTGAAATGTAGATCGTAGATTTATGCAGTCTTTGTGTTCCTGTTTGTTAGCGTGCATGTTTGCTTTTTGATTTCCTTATCAGTTTCATGTCCCTCCTTTTCTGGATTCTAAATTTCTGATATTTCTCTGATGTCACGTCTTATGATTAATATAATATTTAATTTGTAATGTTAACCATCATTAAGTCACTTTCTCATTCTTGGGTGTTTGTACGTTAAAGAAATTGGCTCTTGTTTCAGACTTTGCAGTCTTTGTATAAACTAGATAATCCAAGAACATTGTAAGAGGATAGAGAAGAAATTGTGGTGGACTGGCAGATATTTGTACATCATCGCTGGCCATGGGTGAGGTCCCAAATGACTGGAGTACAGGGATTGTTGTGCCCTTATTCAAGAAGGGCGACAAAGAAAAACCTGGGAACTATAGACCAGTAAACCAGACATCTGTAGTGGGTAAGGTATTTGGCAAGATTCTGAGATAAATATTTGGGAAAGGCTGTGATTAGAAGCAGTCAGCACAGCTTTGTGTATGGGAGTTCATGGCTGACAAATTTCTTAGCGTTCTTTGATGAAGTGACCAGTAACGTTGACGAAGGGCAGTGTGGTATACGTCGTCCAACTGATTTTAGTGAGGCCATCAATAAGGGTTCACATGGTACGCTGCTCTGGAAGGGTAGATTGCAAGGACTGGAGTGGGAACATGGCAAATTAGATACAAAATTGTCTTGATGGTAGGGAGCAGAGAGTAATAATGGAAAGCATTCTTGTCGGACTGGAGGCCTGTCACTAGTGGTGTGCCTCAGTGGTCATTACTGGGACCATGACTGCTTGTTATATGATTATGATTGAGAGTTTAGAAGGCATGATTAGTAAGATTGCAGATGACACTAAATAAAGTGGTTTTGTGGGATAGTGAGGAAGGTTATCAGAAATTGCAGCAGGACCTTGATCAGTTGGGACGTGCGCCAAGAAATGGCAAATGGAGTTGAATATGTATAAATGTGAGATCATGCATTTTGCAAAGTCAATTCAAGGTCGGAGTTTCATCGTGAATGGTTTGGCCTTAAGGTTTGTAATGGAACAGATGGGCTCTGAAAATTCAGGTGCACGGTTCGCTGAAAGTTGATTTAGAGATAGATAGAGCAGTGAAGATGGCTTTTGTCATACTGGCCTTCATCAGTCTGCACATTGAATACCGAAGTTGGCGAGTTCTGTTGCAGTTATACAGGATGGTGGTGTGAGGCTATACCTGTAGCGCTATGTTTAGTTTTGTTCACTTTGCTCTGGGAAGGATGTTATTAAACTGGAAAGACTGCACAAGAAATTTACACGGATATTGCCAAGGACTCTATTGTCTGGATTTTAAGGAGAGGCTGGACAAGCTAGAAATTTTTAACTTAGGGTGTATGAGACTGATGGCGATCTGGCAGAATGTATAAGTTCATGGGAGGCATGAACAGAGTGAATACCCTCAGTCTTTTTCCCCCAGGGTTGGGCAATTCGGATAGAGGGCATCAGCTTAAGGTCAGAGGAGAAAGAATAAAAGGAACCTGAGGAGCAATTTGTTTTACACGCAGAGTGGTACGCATATATGGAATGAGCTGCCAGTGGAAGTGGTTGAGGTGTGTACATTAACAACATTTAATAGGCATTGGACAAATACTTGGGTAGGAAAGGATTGGAAGGATACCGGACAATAGCAGGGAAATGGGATTAGTGTAAATGAACATGTTGTTTGGAATGGACCACTTTGGACCGAATGGAATATTTTTGTGCTGTAGGACTCTATGACACAAACAATCATTGCTTGTCTCTCACTGAATGTTATATTTTTTTTTTTCCAATTCACTGGAACTAACTTGACCCTCTAGTCTCCAGGCTTCCTCGATGTTTGACTATAATGTTCAAAATTTCTAAATTGCATCACAATTCCTCAAAGCTGCTTCAGTGCACGGTTAGTAATTAGTTCTCCTGACAACACAACACCAAATCCGAAATAACCTGCACTCTAGTTGGTTCACAACTTCTTCTCCAACTACCTGATATACACTTATCGAATTTATTTTTCACAACATGAGCAGTCACTTAGGTAACGCAGTTTTGATGCAAATTGACACCAGCCAGTATTACTGTCGCATCCACGATTATTTGTTACCCATTCACAGGATGAGGCGTCGCATTTATAACCAGCATTTATTGCCCATGCCAGCGGGCAGTTAAGAGTCAACAGCGTTGCCTTGGGTCTGGAGTCACATGCAGGCCAGACTAGGGAAGGACAGCAGTTTCCTTCCCGAAAAGACACCAGTGAAACAGATGAGTTTTTCCAACCACCAACAATGGATTCATGGTCATCATAAACCATTCGTTCCAGATACTTACTGAATTCACATACTGTCATCTGCCATGGCAGGATTCGAACTCGGGTACTCAGAACATTACCTGGATCTCTGGGCTAAGATACCAGCGATAATATCACTGTGTCACTGCTTCACCTTACATATGCCTGCATATCCAATTTTCAGTTTGCGCGATAGTTTTGGTCTATAGTTTTGATATATAACACACCAATGTTTGCTTCTCCTTGATATTTGTAAGATCCACCCAAATTGACTCTGTGGGATCTGAATGACAGGGTCTGAAAAGGTTTTAATGATAGACTTGGACAGACGTTTGGGGAGGCTCACCTGTACGCTTAGATGATCTGAAGAATTGGTCAGCAATACAGGACAAACATCAATATCCTCCCCGCTCTGCCAGGATAAGAGTCATCGTATTCTATCTGCTCCCTCACACTCACTGTATATCTGTTTTAAACATATCCCCGAGCAAGGCTCACACTCTATCTCCAAATAAGGCTCAAGTACGCCCACTCTCACTATTGCATTCAGCACATTCCCTCCCCCACTTTTTCTGTCACTGACACAGTAGCCCCGCACACTAATAAAACTGCATGGATACAACACTGTGTTCAGACTCCCTCCGGAAACCTCACCCTTACCCCCTCCAGCACTAACAGCAGGGACACCCACTCCCACCCTCATTGCTTCCCTCCTCTTCTCCCATTCCAGGAGAAACAGCTTGGCATTGGACAGCAAGGGCCAAGCCGGTGGTGGAGTTCCCGGTTTCTGTTCCCTCTGCCCCCTACCCTGACATGTGTGGAGCATCCTAGAAAGAGCAAGAGAGGACCAGGAGGCCTTGGTATGGAGATTCTGAAACATCCACGTCCCATAAACCGAGTGAGGTGCAATATTAAGTAAAGAACAATTCTCAATTTAAACCCACTGTCAGTTCCAACCTCAGCTCTCTCAACTCGCAAAAGAACAGATATCCCGTTGCACAGAGTTGCAGGCATTGATATACACAGAAGTATTGGCAAACACCACAATATACTAACATGCACAATGCATACAAGGAGATAGGCATACACACACATAGCAGCACACAGAGACATATACAGTCACACACAAATAGACCGAAACACAGGTAGAAACACACAGTCTGATACACAGACAGACAGACGTAGTCACAAAAATACTCACACACACAAACATACATACACACAAAGACACAGACACTAGTATCATTAAGACACAAATAAATAAGTTTTTGATTTATGAGGAGATCAAGGATTCGAGGGAGAAGGTAGAGGAGTGATTTTGAGGAACTTATAAGAAATGATTGAATGGCATGTCAGACTTGATGGACCAAATAGCCTAATCCTGTTCCTTTCTTTAATGCTTGTGTGGTGTTACGCTATACAGTATTCTCTTCCTGAGACAGCAGCAGAGGCTGGGTTTGATACATATTTGACTGGAAAGAGTCAGTGGTAATGTGGAACAGAGTTGAAAGGCGGAATGGTTTTATGTCTATTCCTAGTTATTGTATCCTTATATCCGAAAAGGGGCAGTGAGTTGATGTGAGGTTAACACCGTTTTAAAATAATTGATCCCATAATGAAATAAGGATGTTGTGCTACCTGCAATGTCTTCATCCTCAGGGACCAATGAAAACTTGGTTATTGAAGATATTCAAGGCTGAGCTCGAGCTGGACAAAAGAGTCAATGTTTATTGGGAAAAGACAGGAGTTGGATAGTCAGACACAATCGGATCAGCATTCTGAATGGTGCAGCCGAATTGTCAACTGCCGCCCCATCCAATGTGTTGTTCCTTCAATTCAGCCCTCAATGCTGTTACAGAGATATACTGTTGCCTCTACCCTAAGTGCTGTTTCCTCAATCCAGCACCTGAGTCTGTTACAGGGTAGGGTCCCCCCACCCCCAACGCTCCACCCCCAAGCCCCCACCCCCAACCCCCACCTCACCCCCCGCCCCCCCCCACCCCATTCAGCCACATAGGATCTTTACAATGATTTGGGAGGAGACCATTCTGCCCCTCGGAAGAGTTACACAGGAACATAGAAAGAAGCAATTCAGCTCATTGAGTACATTACGTAGCCCAGGAAGAGGCCATTCAACCGCCTGAACTGCTGCAGAGGAACTAGGTTGCTGTCACAGTAGAGATAAATGTATATTTTTACAAAAATGTAACTAGTTTTGAATCAGAGATCACTGTGGGAACATCAATGATCAATATTCTATGTCAAATATCTGGATGAAGGGACTAAATGGATCAAAGATGAATTACCTTGTACACCAAGATGATCATTCAATATATCTTCAAATGGAGGTAGTGAATCTGCATTATGATATAGACATGGAAGGTTCGTGAGCAAACCTTCAGAAAAAATAATATAACATGAGTTGTCTATTGTGGTAGGAAGGATAGATCAGTAGGAAACAATTTAAATGGAGAGAGATCGCAGAACTCTGTGAAGCAGATGTTTTTCATATTCCTGGAACGTGAATCATATGAAGCCTGTCTGCAGATGTAGCAAGTGATTAGGAAGGTAAGTGGAATGATGTTGTTTGTGGCAACGGGTATTGGGTTTAATCAGAAATGTTTCACTGCATCTGTACAGGGCATTGCTGAGACCACATCAGATACACTGGGTGCGGTTTTGATCCTCTACACTAAAAAAAACAGATGTAATTCCTTTCGAGGTGTTCAAAGATGCTTCCCTTAACTCATTCCTGAAATTAAGGCCTTTTGTTATCGGGGATTATCTGCGAAGGTTTTAGATGAGAAATCTTATTGAAGCACAATTTTCTGAAAAGTGTTTCAGCTGGATACATATTTTCTCTTGTTAAGGAGACTAAAGCTAGAGAATTTTTAATGAATGTGATTTGTTGATATAAACGCAAATATTATGAAGATATCAACCCATTTATAAAAATTACGCATATAAAGATGTCATCAAATTATAAAGTGGGCACATTTTTTTTCTAATGAACGGCACTGTGCACAACAATAGCAATGATGCACCTGCATACAGCATACAGTCTATTATCATCCATTGCAGAGAATGTTCATGTAGATCGCACATGGTCCAGTTTGGTGTTCAGTTGACATTACAGTATTTTTCCACGCAGAGAGGGAGCAGCCTCAGAAGCAGCGGCCAATTAGTCTCTCTCTCTTACTTTGTTCTGCCTGAAAACAAGGTGTAAGAGCAGAAAATCCCTGAGTCATCTTTACCATTTGTGGAGGATTCCAGATGAGGATTCATAGGAAACTCTCCACTGACCGAAGCAAACGGAGTTCAGCCAAATTCAACTGTTCCGGGAATAAATGCGCATTCCCACACATTTGTGTGAGCAGAATAACTTCAAAGGCAGAGAAACATTTGGGATACTCGATCATTTTACCATTCGTTCAGAGTTCAACTTTCTGTGTCTCACATTTTTCTAGAAAATTACTCAGTCTGATACCTATTTCATTGGCCACAGCACTCAACTGGTTGCATTTAAACTTGCTTTCACCAGTACAGGCGTGAGAAAAGACATCACATCAGTGACCTCGAACATTGGTCAGAAAACGATCAAGAGATTCTCAAAGGGCTGTTAAAGTTTGTAATGACTGGATATTTCCATTTATTCAAAATTGTGTATGGTAAACATTTGACAGATAAATGAGAGTAGGAAAATGGTACACAAACAGAAAAGTGTTGCTGAGACCATCATCAGATCATAGTGCATGGTGGAGCAGTGACACATTGTCTGATGACCCACTCTTGCTCCATAGTCCCATGTTACCATGTTGCATTCAGTCCCTCACAGCTCCTGCACAGGAGCAGATGGAGGTCACTTGCTCCAAATACCTGGTCCACAGCAACACAGGATCTCATTCAATCCCTAGAGACTGTTACACACGGTTTGGTAAGTGTTGTAAAATGGTATTTGGAAATCCAGTCTGGCTTCGAAAGATGTCTCTGGTCTCCTCACAAAGTGCCTCTTGTCTGAAACTTGTCCTTCATTTATTGGTCATGGTCTCGACCAAGATCCATTATGAATAAAGCCCCATATCTCACCCAGAGTTGACTCAAAAGTGCTTTGCTCTCTCTGATTGCAACATTCAATAACAGAATGTCAAGAAACATTACAACCATCAACTTTGTAATTACAGAAAATATGAAGATAAGCAACAAGATCAGGCAAATCGGACTGCCAAGCCATTGTATATGATCATGGCTGATCTACTGTTAGCATTAACTCCTCTTCAATACACAATCCATCACACCCGCGAGCTTTCTGACAGGTCAAAAATACATCTACCCCCTCTTTAAATACTTTCAGCGATTAAGCTCCCTTAACTCAATAGCCCAGATAATTTCAGACATTGATTTCCCTGTGAGAGGAAAAAGACTCCCCACATAGACACCGTTACCTATTGATATGAACAAGAGGTGAACACAGGTGCTCAGGAAAGAGTGAATGGCCTTGATATCAAGGCAGCCTTTGACTGAGGGTGTCATTGGGACCATCTACTGATTTGAATTTAATGGGAATCAGGTGTTCCCTCCCTACTGATTGGGGTCTTTCAGAGCACAAAGGAAGATGTTTGTGGGTGGTGGCTGACAATCTTCTCAGTCCCAGGATATCCGTTCAGGAGATCCTCAAGTTCACTTCCTCAGCAGAAACATCTTCAGCTTCTTTGTCAACATCTATGCACCCACACCCCTGCCAAAACTCTCCCACCATCCATCATAAGATCAGAAGCGGAGTGATCACTGAAGATCACATAATAGTCAGAACATTTTGTCCCTCCTCAGCGCCTGAACCAGTCTCTGTGTCCATGTGCAGCAAGACCTGGACAGCTGTTAGATTTGTGCTGTTAAAGCGTCGGTAACATTTATGTAACAGCACGGCCAGACACTGCACATTTCCACAGTTAAAAGGGGAGCTCATTCAGCATCTCAAGCTGGTTTCATGGATATATGGTAGCCATTCAGCCCATCGAAACGACTGAAGAAGAAGAGGGACAGCCCATTCAATTGTGCTGCCTGGTCCCCAGAAAAAGGAGGGCTCTGGTCAGTACATTGAGCTGTTAAACAAGAACAGGCAGAGCCCAATCAGATCCTTGATACTGTTCTATGGAAGCAGGAGGGGGCCATTTAGTCCCTTAAGACATTTATACAGGAACATGTGGGTGTCATTGGTGCTCCAACCTGAAAAACGAATGGAGCAGAGACTGCACTCATAGACTGCTCACAATGTTCCTCGTGGCTGCATTGACTGTGGAACAAATGATACTTTAACATGTTTTGCCGGCAGTGAGGAAGGCAGCCAAATGTTTTGTACCAAGTCTCAAAGAGGCATCTTCTATCTCTGAAGACAGACCCATGTTCTCCATGGAGGTCAGAAGCTGATGGGAATTGTTAACTGTTTTAGCATGAAGGTATTGAGGATCCTGTCGGGATTGTGGATTACATGACGTTCATAATGTGGGGAGAGATTAGTCAAAGTCTGACCCCGTCTCTCTCTCTCTCTCAATCGAAATGGGGAGTGGCGTGGGTGGGAGGGACGTTCCCAGAGACTTTTAAACTATCGACAATCATGTAAACCTAGTAATAAACAAGCCATGGAATTTATCACAGTATCACTGTCTGTTTGGAATATAATGAGTGACTGTTCATCCCCTTAAGATTCAATGCAATCACCTCTTATTCCCTCAAAGCTCTACAGATTGATCCTCATGCATTCCCGATGGTACAATCATCCCAACAATTAGCCTGGTGAAACTCTTTTACACTCTTTCTTCCAAGAAGATTATTCCTTATAAATGAGAGAAAATCTGACAAAATACCCCAAATACTATCTCAACAACACTCACAGGGTTGATTGCAATAATTCTGTTCCCTCACTTAGCTGTCTCAGCTTGTTTCCTATGCTGTAAAATGCCATTACCTCTCTCTACACTGCGAATGATGTGGAATTTAAATGTTCCTTACGTCTGTACGTCAGCATCAATAAAGTCATCACCAGAGGTGCCAATGGAGATGAATATCACTCTCTATGGGAGACTCTATGAGAACGAATTCACTCGAAACAGGGAATGATCACCTACCTGAATGGAAATGACTTGCAGGAACATGGAAATCAGGCAGAGGATGGGAGCGATCTTTTCTTTTTTTTTCTACCATCACGGGATTTGTGCAGCCCTGGTCAGACCAGTATGTTATGCTGATCCTGAACTGACTAGCTGTTTCAGCTGTTCCACAGGACAGTACAGAGTAAACCACATTGCTCTGGGTTTGCAGTCACACAGATACCTTACCAGGGAAAGATGACCCATTGCCTTCTCTACAAGACATGAGACAAACAGATAGGCTGTGTTAAAACAAGTGGTGATGATTTCATTTGCATTCCATCAACTTGCTTCATGAGACACCAAAAGATTATTATTCTGTGCCTCTTGATGATGAATCAATGACTTGACCACCATGCACTGTCTGCCCATCTGATAGATTCCGTGGAGAGGACAAATTACCCATCTAAAGTGCAAATATTTTGTGACGTAAGCAAAATTAGAAGAGACTTGCAACGTTTATACCTGGATTTACCAAAGACACAAATGATGAATTATTCAGCAGTTGAACTGAGACTGAGAAGGAGACTGAAATATCCTGATAGTGGCCTTGGGCAGGATTGGTGAGTGGGGAGAATATGTAGGAATGTAAATCTGAATGCAGGAAAAAGATCTTTGAGTTTAAGAACAATCTGGTTTCTCCTCGCATATTGTTGAGTAAGTTGTGAACAGTAATTTGATCGTTATAATTTGTAAGGAATACGATTTTTGACTGTATCTGAAAATGATGAATTCCAAATACTAAAATTTGAATGTGAACAGCAATTCAGTTCAACTCAGCTGAATGGTCAGATGGAATGACTTACCAAGAACACCAACTGTAGCGAGAATGGGATAATAACCACCTTGAATAATCCAAAGGATATCTTCGACCCGTGATACTAATAATATCCAGGATGAGAAAGATAGTAAAGACCCAAGTATAAACTCCTGCCTGTTATTGCAATATTCCAGTCTAATGCTCTCAGATTCTGATCTCTCTCCCCCGTCTCTCAAGCTGCTGATCCCTGTTAGTCCAGTCGTTGATGGTCCCAGCCATACTGCGATAACACATTGAACTGAGTCCTTAATTAGTAGAAGAGGCAAACCCTCCAGTGACACATTTACGATCCACGGAGAGTGACATCAATCACAGTCACTGAACAAGTAGCTCTAGCCAATGCCTTTCAATTCAATATTGTTTTATTCAAATTCAAAACAATGATTCAAACTTCCACTCTGGATGGAATATGTGAGGGTGACTGATGGAAAAAATCTTGAGGCTGGTAGATCAATTGAGTGCAACCATTCAATCTGACTTGGACGCAGGAGAAATGTCATAAGTTTCTCAGAACGTAAACATGCTTCTCTGTTTATAAATGGAAACATACATCCTGGAACCACTGACCAAGCATTATAATCTCAATAAAACATCGAGACAATTTTTATAGTTCATGATCTGAGGGGAATGTTTGTCTGAGAAACATGGGGTTATAACAGACAAATTGCATGGCTATGTTAACAGAGAATTGAACGTGACAAATGCAATTCAGATTGTTATTCCAGTTTCGGAAAGAGACAAATGAGTCCTGTGCTATTGATGTTATCGATGTTAGTGAACTGTGATGAAGTGTTATTTACTGGACTTCAATTACAATGTGATTATGGCACTGTGGAGGAGACAGAAAACAAAGAGAATTGTGGAACATGGCAGTTCAGACTGGAGGGAGGGGCAACAATATTCCCCAGTCATCAGTATTGGAATGTTACTCTTTATAACTCATATGAAGAACAGATTCAAGGATATATCTAAAGTGAGGAACGAAGAGTAAAACCTGTTTATCGAACACAAAATGCAGGACAAAATGATTTTCTGTCCATACTAAACTATGGAAAATACAAAGAGATAAGATACACTCATGATATTGAGCTTCATAAATTGAAATTGTGTATTTCAAAATCACGGAAGTGGTGTGCAATCTTTCTCAATCATTATTTGGCCCACAGCTGTGATGCTGATTTCCCCTCTGTCAGTGATCCGTCTCATTGAGATTCTCTGGCGCAGTATCTCAGTATCGAGCAGGATTCTCAGTCCCTGCTGCTGTTCACCCAGTCTGTTTAAATTCAACCACCTTCTCACTGTAAAATAAAACCATTTGGCCTGTCGGACTCTGTTTAATTGTCAGCAACACAGCTCTGTGGTATTATTGAAAATAAACGCCCTGGAACCACAGCCAGTATCCGCACAGTGCTAACAGGGTGTGGCACTAGATAATGGCCTTGCAGTACGTGAGAATTCCTAAATAAAACTTCTATTTTCCGTCTGTTCCTGTATATCTTCCCTCATGCTGTCTTCTAATCTATCCAACTCACCCTCGTTTAGCATCCCTCCAATCACTCCCTGTTTCCAAATTGTGCAGTTGTACAGCTTGATGTTCGACTGCTACAACACAACTATTATAGGACAAGCCAAACAGAGAACAGCTAGGGAATTCCTTGAGGTATGGCACTCATCCACAGATTCTATCATCAAACACATCGACTTGGACCCAATGTACCATCCACTGCAGCGGACAGCTGGAACTGGCAACCGGAAGCGGCAGATTCAAACCACTACAAATGCCAGAGGAAACACCACAGAAGCACTTCACTGGAGGCTCCCAGGCATTGAGGATGTCACCTAGACAGGGGACAAAACGTCTGCAACACAGATCACTCGGCGAACAGAACCACAACAACGAGCACCCGAGCTACAAATCTTTTCACAAACGTTGTGGCCATTTTGGAGAAATGGATAGAGCAGGGACAGGACTAATCGTTGGAGGGTGTGGGGTTTATATGCTTCATTAAGAACAAGGAAGGTACTAAAAATGGCGGGGTGGCATTGTTAATCAAAGACAATATTACGTTGGCAGAAAGGATGTTTGATAAGGACTCGATAACTGAGTTAGTATGGGAAGAGGTTAGAAACAAAAACGGAGAGCCCACCCTGTTGACAGTTCTATATTGCCCGCTGAAAAGTTCCAGAGATGTAGAGTAAGGATTATAAAGATGATACTGGATAGGAGCGAAAAAAACTGAGTAGTTGTTATGGAGAATTTTACCTTTCCAAATATTGACTGAAAACGCTACAGTTCAATTAACTTATATGGGTCAGTTTTTGTCTAATGTGTGCAGAATGGTTTCCTGACACAGTACGTACATAGGTCAACAAGGTACAAGGCCAAATTGGATTTGGTACTGGTAATTAACCCGGCCAGGTATTAGATTTGGAGGTAGGTGAACACTTGGCTGATAGTGACCACAATTCAGTTATGTCTACCTTAGCGATGGAAATGGACAAATCTATACCTCAGGGAAACTGTTATAGCTAGGGGAAAGGCAATTATGATGCGATTAGGAAAGGTTTTAGGATACATAGGATGTGGAAGGAAACTGCAGGGAATGGGCACAATTTAAATGTGGAGCTTTTTCAAACAACAGCTACTGTTCATGCTTCACAAATCTTACTGAGTTCAATGAGAAGGTGACCAAACAGGTGGATAAGTGTAAAGTGGGGTAATAAGGATTTCAGTAAAACATTTGATAAGTCCCCCATGTTAGGCTATTGCAGAAAACATGAAGAATGTGGTGTTGGAAAAACAGAACAGATGAGGCAGCGTCCAAGGAGTAGGAGAGTCGATGTTTCATTTGTAAGCCCTTCAACAGGAATCAGTGTTCTGGTCTCCAGTATCTGCAGTTTTCACTTTCTCCTAGCTCCTCGGATGCTGCCTGACTTGCTGTGCTATTCCAGCACCACACTTTCGACTCTGATCTCAAACATCTGTCGTCCTTACTTTCTCCCAGAAAATACGGAGACGTGGAATTGACGGTGATTTAGCGATTTGGATCAGAAATTGGCTAACCGATAGAAGACAGTGGGTGGTAGTTGATGGGGAATGTTCATCCTCGAGTTCAGTCGCTAGTGGTATACTGTAAAAATCTGTTTTGGGGCAACTGTTGTTTGTCTTTTTGAAAATGACCTTAATGAGGGAATTGAAGGATGAGTTAGTAAATTTATGGTTTGCAGTAAGGTCGGTGGAGAGATGGGTAGTGCTGAAGAATGTTACAGGTACTGAGCTGTAATGTTCTATGTGCATGGGCCTACAATGGGCTGAATATCATCCTTCTGTGATGTAACAATTCTGAGGTACTCTGACTCACAATAAGAGCTTTAGGTGCTTGGAGAGACAAGCTGGTCCAGTAAAGGATACACACTGCACAAACATCCATCATCTCTTCCTGTTCTCTGATATGCAGCTGCCTCAAAATATCTGCCCAAACAAAATAGATTGATTCAAATTCACGCAGTCAGGAGGACGTTCACCAGAGAGATTGCCATCAGAAGATTTAAAGTATAATAGGATTTCAGAATAACACAAAAAATAAAATAATTTCATTGCAGCATAACCATTGGCAACAGAGTGAAAACGTACAGTTGCAAATAGTTCCAAGTTCAACACTGTGTTCAGTTTTGGTCACCTTGCTATAGGAAGGATGGAATTTAATTGGAACTTTACAAGGATGTTGCCAAGACTCAAGGTTCTGAGTCATAGGGAGAGGTTGGATAAGCTGGGACATTTCTCTTTAGAGCGCAGGAGACTGATGGGTGGCATGAAGTGCTTCGCGAGTCTAGTCATGGCCCACATCAGTTCCAGTCTCCCAGCCTGCCTCGATCCCCTACAATTTTCCTACCAGTGGAATAGGTCCATAGCGTCTGCCATATCCCTGGAACATCTGGACAACAAGGACACCCACGTCAGATTCCTGCTCATTGAATATAGGTTCATCTTCAACACAATTATTCCCTTCAGACTGATCACAAAACTCCCTGACCTTAGTCTCGAATCCGTTCGCTGAAATTGGATCCTCAGTTTTCTGACCCACAGTACACAATCAGTGAAAATGGGTAACTGTGTCTCTTCCATGATAATATTCAACACTGAAATCCCAAAGAATGTGTCCTCAGACCCCTAATATGCTCCCTGTACACCCATGACTGTATTGCCAAATTTTGAACGAATGCCATCTACATGTTCACTGATGACACCATCATAGTAGGACGGATATGTAATGATTGCAAGTCAAAATACAGAACAGAAACAGAGGACTAGGTGATGTGCTGCACTGAGACAATCCTCTCTTTCAACGTTGGCAGAACTAACCAACTGATCAATGACATTCGAAAGAAACGAGAAACGAGAACATGCTCTCATCTGCATCAATGGAAATGAAGCTGAAAGGGTGGAAAGCATTAAGTTGCTTGGAGTGACGATAACCGACTTCCTATGTAGATGTGACAGTCGAGATGGCACACAACAATGTCTCTTCTTTCTCTGGCAGCTCAGGACATTTAACATGTCCACAAGGACCCTCACCAATGTCTACAAATGCACCACTGGGAATAAACTATCTGTGTGCATAATGACCTGTCAAGGACAGTAAGAGAAATGACAGAAGGTTGTGTGCACAGCCCATGCCACCACGGAAACCAACGTCTCCATTTACACAGCTCGCTGCCACGGAAAGGGTAACAACATGATCAAAGACCCATCGAACTTTGGATCTCATTCAATCTCTTCCATCATGCAGACAATAGAGAAGCTTGAACACACAAACCAGCGGCTCATGAACAGCATCTTCCCAGCCATTATTAAACTGAGGAATGAACTCTCTAACTTCAAATTATGCTGATCTTGCTCACATTGATGTGGCCTATTGCATGCCTTTCTGGTGTAGCCTGTATGCCTCAATCTAAGTTTTTCCTTTACCCTATGATCTGTATGTCCTTGCTTATTGTTAGAGCGAGATTCCCCAGCTAGGGACAAAGACTCTGGAGGCAGGCAATGCACTGGCACGGAATGAACTTTAATTCAAACAAAATCTGTTTAATGCTGGGAGAATACCAAAGGATCTTCCTCGAATCTGGCTTTGACATGAGAAGACAGTCGTTTCCTTAATATTTAGATCAGATCAGAAGGCATATCAATGACCCACTTCGATATCACAGTAAAAAGACAGTATTTTTATACGTTCTGTGTTGCAATGATTGTACACAACCTTGTCAGTGTACCCTCCACTCCCCTTCTGCAGAACCAATCTTGTAAAACAATTGATCAATGATGGACACTCGCATGGACAGCTCGAGGTTCTTATTTGTTTAAGAAGCTTAACGATTTTTGTTATCTCTAGTCCTTGGGATCTTTCTGTAATGCATTCCAAAATTAGAGGCTGTGCTTTTTTTGAGTCATACCCCTTCATTGTGTATTTTGAAGGATTGCATGAATTCTATTCTCCATTGGGCAGGCTATCTCTTATCAATTTCCGTTATCACATTTTACATTAAAAAGCTGATACTAATACAAAATTCGTAATATCATTATTATTTCTACTGTTAACCCTTTTCTCAGCGAATTAGACAAGACATGCCAGACATCTCTTTAAGGTTTTATAATTCCGTTGAAATCTGTGTCCATGATTAATTCCCAAATACTTAACTAGAACTTATTATAATGTAAACAGTTTCAAAGTCGCAGCTACCTTCGGAAAGATAACTTGAGTTGCTGTTTTGTGGATGAAAAGAATTCTTACTGAGATCAGAATAAGTTACCTTTTGTCGTGATTCTTCAACGTTTTTGTGCTACAATTTCATTATTTCATCTGTGTTCTGTTATAAATCATCAATTTCTTTTTTTAAAAAAGAACCTACTTTATCACTAGGTTGGCATGTTTCAGAATCTTGAGAATCAGATTAGCCTTTCTTTTGACTTGGAAATATTTCCTTTTCAAAGGTACTTTTTTCACTAATGCTGAAGCAATCTATTTTAATTTCTGGCTATTTTGTGGCTCTTCAGAAACAGACAGCCAAAGTAAACTTTTAGATTTCGGCCACTCCATGTCTCTAAAAAAAGGCAGCTCCAACTCTCACTATGATCTGCCAGAACTGTGTATAAACAAACAGTGTCACTCTACTTAGATACATGCGACAATGAATCCTATCAAATCAAATGAAACCAAATCATATGATCGAGAGAGAGAAATTGTCACAAGGTCAATACACCCAGATGAAACCTCTGCAGCCTGCCACATGCGGCCAAAAATCGTAATAGATGATTAAACAACTAACTGGTGGAGAGGGCTCCACAATTATTCCCATTCTATCCATGGATCAGCTCTGCATATCAGTGTAAAAAACAAAGAAATAGTATCTGTACCATCCTAGCCAGGGGTGTTGAGTCGATGATTCAATTCACCGTCATCATGATGCCCACGGGATCACAGATGCCAGTATTCAATCAATTTGATTTGCTGTACGTGACATGAAGAAACAGCTGAACACAATAGATACGACAAAGGCAATGGGTCCTGACACCATTCCTATAATAGGACAGAAGACTTGTGCTGCACAACAAGCCGTGTCCCTGGGGAAGCTGTTTTACTCCAGCTCCAACTCTGACATGTGCCTGGCAATGTGGAAAATTACTCAGCTATGTCCAGTTCCTAAGCTGGGAATAATTACACTCTGACCAATTACAACCCCTTCAGTCTCATCACGATAGTCAAATTGGGAGTTCTTTCTGATAGAGCTGTCAAGCAGCACAGAAATATCCTGCTCAATGCAGATTCCGATAGGCCCCCATGTGGAGATGGTGCTGTTTTGGAAAAGTCACTGGATTAAAAATCCAGACCGGGCTAATGCTCTGGCAGCTGGTGGAAGTTAAAACAATTAATAATATATCGAGATCTCAAATCTGATGTCAGTAACAGTGACCTAGAAGTCAATGTCGATTGTAAACACCAATTTGCTTTTCCAATGTACTTTCAGGGAGTGAATCTACCGTCCTTTCCTGGTCTGGCCTAAAAGTGAGTCTAGACACACAGGCATGTGATAAACTCTTCAATGGTCTCTGCAAAAGCCAAGCAAGACACTCTATTGTATCAAACTGCTCCGAGGTCATAAAGGATAAAACCAGACAGAACATCCAACCCCAGCCTCAGTACTGAAAAGGGAACGGGAAACACAGTCCTGTTGACCCTGCAGAGACATCTTTTCTAACATCTGCGAACTTGTGACAACATTTACAGAGCTTTCTCAGAGACCACACAGAAACATCGGGAATAGAATAGGCCATACAGCACATTGAGCCTGTCCCATTCTAGTTAATATCTGAATATCTACTCAATGCACTTTCCCCACACACTGTACACATCCCTTAATGTGATTAACCTTGTGAAACTATAAAATAGGAAGTGCGGTAGTTCCATTAGTCTGTAGCGTTTGCTATCCAATTCAATATAATGACGACTGACCCTTTATTTCTACACCACACTCCTGCTCTCTCCCCCATCCTTTCGGTGTCTAGACATCTTTATTAATCTTCAGCACCTTGTCTTCCACAGCCTTATGTGAGAGAGAATTCCCAGGTTCACCAGTCTCTGAGTCCAGACATTTATTCTTACCTAAATACAATGTGACCTGTGTGTATCTAATAATGTGGCCCCTTGGTTTAGACGTCCCAGCCAAGGGAATTATCATCACTGATTCCAATCTATCTAACCCTGTCAGTGTTTTATATATCTCACTGAGATATATAAAACTCATTTTCCTAAACCCCATGGAATACAGGCTCAGTCGCCCCAAATTCTGCGCCACAAAAAGTCTGTCATCATCCAGAGATCAGTCTGTTCATCCTTCGCTGCACTCCCTCAATGTCAGGTTTGTCCTTTATTAGATACGGAGACCAAACCTGCACATAATACTCACAATGTTCGAGTTGAGGTCTCACCAAGGGCCTGTACAGCTGCACTGAGACACCCTTACTCCTGGACTCAAGTCCACCTGAAATGAGGGTCCACACTCCATTTATCTTCCTGACTGCTTTCTTTTCCTGCAATATTGCTTTCCGTAACTGGTGTACAGGGAGATCCCAGAACTTTTTCAATGTTACAGCTCTCCACATGGTGGGTCTGCGTAAGCTGGTCTGTGTGCCAATGTATTCCCTGCATTGGCTTCTGTCCTCAGAACTCACTGCCCTGCATGGAACTCAAATGTCTGTACAAACAATAACAGAAGAAAAGTGCCGTTCCATTCATAGATCGACATTTCTCAACCACTCCCTTTTCCAATGGTTGGCTGGAATTTTAGTGTTTCCCAACAAAGTAGACAACATCACATCTATCCACATTTCTCTTCATCTGCCACATATTTACTCATTCACTCCATTTGTTTCAATCACCTTGAAGTTTTTTTCACATCCTCCTCACTTTTCAAAATCCTCGTTCCGTCAGCAGACTTAGAAACTTTGCATTGGATTCCCTCAACGAGATGTTTGAGATGTACTGCGAATATCTGGCGCCTCAGCACCAATCATTGTGATGCCTCATGAGCCTTCCAAATTGAAAACCATCCATTTATTCCTACTCATTGTTTCCTGTCAACACTCCCATTTTAACACCATGTTCATATATTACCCGCTATCCCATGTGCTTTTACTTTGCACACTAGGCTTAGGACTCTATTAAAATTCTTGCTGAAAATCCAAGTTCAGTGCCTCTATTGTGTTTTCTGTTATTAATCTACCAGTCACTTTCTCAAATATGTTTCCCATTTCATCAATATGTGTAGATTTTTTTCTATGCCCATTATTTTCAGTTCCAATACTTTCTACAAATTAGTTTATTTACTCGTTTCATTCCACATCATTTTCTCCTCAGACTCAGATTTTCTCCTATTGCTGGGAAGGACTTTGTTTATGTATTTTTCTGTGAAGGCAGAAGTGAAGTAGCTGTGTCATGTTTCTCTGTTCTCCATTCTCCATTCCCTGGTTTCAGACTGTAAGGGAGGTGAACCTTTGACTAAAAGGAACAGCTGTTGTCTATTCACCCTGTCCATGCCCCTTGTAATCTTAAACCTGAATTACTTATCCGCTCAACTTCCTCTGCTCCAAAATAAATAGCTCGAGCTTACCCAGCCTCTCTCCACAGCTCATATGGTCCATCCCAGGGAACATCCTGATGAATCTCTTCTGCACCTCATCCAGTGCAATCACACCCTTCCTGTAATGTGGCTCCCAGAACTGCACACAATATTTCATTTGGCCTTACCAAAGTGCTATATAAACTCGGATAATCTTTGGGTCAATGAATAACGGCTTTATCTACAATCATGCTGAAATCATCAATTATCATATCCAGTCACATTCAGGGATGTGTGGAGAAGTACCCTCTGAGCTTCCTAGGGTGATGCCATACTTTGAGTATTCCTCTGTCTGGTTCCTTCTTCCAAAGTGTGTCACCTCATATTTATCAGGGTTACATTCCATCTGCCATTGTTCTGTCCATCTGACCATTCTACCTCTATCTCCTGTAACATAAGGCCTTCCTCCTCACTGCCAACCACCCGGCCAATCTTTGTGTCAAACACAAACTTACTTATCACACTCTCCCTACCCACTTCACATTCACATCACTTATGAATACCACAAATAATAGGGGATACAGCACTGATCTCTGCGGTACACCGGGGAAATTGGGCTCCAGTCACACAAACACCCTTCTACTATGACGTTGAGTTGGGATGCAACTTGGCAAATCACTAATAGGCCCTACATGTTCTCTGGTTGTTCTGTTCCACTTGATATACGTGAGAATATCTGGGGATTTTCCTTAATCTTGCCCTGCCAACAGGCTTCAATACCCCTGTGTTAGTCAGTCCCCTTCAAGGGAAGAATTTCCTCCTTATTACGGTCTTAAATGGCATATCCCTTATCCTGTCATTGCTTGCCTTAAATATAGAGTAGACAGCTAGGGAAACATCCTGTTTATTTCCACCTCATCACATGTATCATAAATTTTTGAAATTTCACTGCGATCATCTCTCATGCTTTGAAACTGGAGAGGTCGCAAGACAAATCTCCCCATCAGGAAATCTTGTCATCTCAGGAATTAATCTGGAGAATGTCCATTGCACGTCCTCTATGATCAGTGTAATCTTTCTTAGATTAGGTCACCAACACTGCACTCAATAACTCAGGTACACTCTCCGATTATCCTTAAGCCAATCCCCAACCTAACTATAACTTTCCAATTACACGTATTGCTCCAAATACCATTCACACTAATTGCATTTACGAACACACTCTGTGAGTTATACAGGCATAGAGATGTACAGCATGGAAACAGACCCTTCAGTCCAATCCGTCCATGTCTAGCAGATATCCCAACCCAATCTAGTCCCACCTGCCCACAACTGGCCCATATCCCTCCAAACCCTTCCTATTCATATAACCATCCAAATGCCTTTTAAATGCTGCAATTGTACCAGCCTCCATCACATCCTCTGGCAGCTCATTCCATACACGTACCACCGTCAATGTAAAAAAGTTGCCCCTTAGGTCTCTTTTTACGTTTAGATTTTTTAAAGTGTGGAAACAAGTCCATACTGACCGCCAAAGCGCAACCCACCCAGACCCATCCCTACATTTACCCCTTAACCTAACACTACGGGCAATTTAGCATAGCCAATTCACCTAGCCTGCACATTTTTGGATTATGGGAGGAAACCCACGCAGACATAGGGAGAAGGTGCAAACTCCACACAGAGAGTCCACACAGCCTAAGGCGGGAATTAAACCCGAGTTTCTGGCGTTGGAAGGCAGCATTGCCAACCACTGTGCCACCCAACATCTTTCTCCCCTCACCCAAAACCTATGCCCTTTAGTTCTGGACTCCCCGATGCCAGGAAAAATACTTTATCCATTTATCCTCTCCATGCCCTTCACAATTTTGTACACCTCTAGAAGGTCACCCTCAGCCTCCAACGCACAAGGGAAAACAGCCCCAGACTGTACAGCCTCTCCTTATACTCAAATCCTCCAAACTGGCAGCATCCTTGTAAATCTTTCCTCAACCCTTTCAAGTTTCACAACATATTTTCGATAGGAAGGAGACCAGAATTCCACGCAGTATTCCAACATTGCCTAACCAGTGTCCCGTACAGCGCAACATGACCTCCCAACTCCAATACTCAATTCTCTAACCTATAAAGGAAAGCATACCAAACACCACCTTAACTATCCTTTCTACCTGCGACTCCTTCTTGTCAAGGAGCCATGAACCTGCATCCAAGGTCCTCTTTTGTTCAGCAACACTCCCCAGGATCTTGCCATTATGTGTAATAAGTCTGCTAAAATTTGCTTTCCCAAATTGCTGCACTCACAATTTTTTTTGAATTAAAATCCATCTGCCACTTCTCAGCCATCTCGGCCATCTGGTCAAGATCTGTTGTAATCTGAGTTAACCCTCTTCGCTGTTTCACTACACTCCAATTTTTGTTTGTCATCTGCACCCCCCCCCCCCCCCCCCCCCCCCCCCCCCCCCCCCCCCCCAACTTACTAACATTTACCTCTAATGCTCGCTCAAAGTATTTATGTAAATGATAATAAATAGAGGACCCAGCACCGATCTTGTGGTAATCACTGGGTACAGGCCTCCAGTCTGAAACCTCCTTTTTAAATTTCTTGCTATCACTCTGCCATATCCGTCCATAATCTCAAAACGTTTTTCCCTTCCTATGTCGTTGGTTTCAATGTGGACAATGACCTCTTGCTGGCCTCTCTCCCGCGTGAGAATATTCTGCATCCTTTCTGAGACATCCTTGATCCTGGCACCAGGGAAGCAACACGCCATTCTGCTTATTTCTCTGCTGTCCACAGAACCGTCTGTCTGTACCTCACACAACCCTAACACAATTGACCTCGTGGAATACGACGTATCCCTTGTTGCATTAGAGCCAGTCTCCGTACTAGAAACTTGCCTGTTCGTGCTATGTTCCCGTGTGAATCCATCACCTGCTACATTTTCCAAAACAACATATTTGTTTGAAATGGGGACAGCTCCAGAAGACTCCTGCACTAGCTACTTAACTCTCTTGCCTTTCTTGGAGTTAACCCATCCATGTAACTGTATCTGAGACATCCCCCCCCCTTCCTATAACTGCCATCCATCACATACTGTTGCTGTTACCAATTCTTCATTGTCTTAAACTGTCTCTCCAACCAATCCATTCGATCTGATAGGATTCACAACCAGAAGCATTTATTGCAGATATAATCCGCAGTAACCCTTAAATCCTCTTTAAACTCTCACATCTGAAAAGAAGCGCATCTGATTCTACTAAGGCCATTTGTGCTCCTTCACAATCTACAGACCCAGAAAAGGAAAACTGTCTTATTCCTCTACAAAATGCTGCCCAAGGTTATATTAATATTTATGGCTTATATTTTAAGATTAATCAAGAGACATATCTCAAAAACATATAATTAAGGAATAACCCACTCTACTTACTTCTGCAGACTTTCAGTAGGACACAGTTAAAACAATCCACTATTTGGCTGGGAACTTTGCTCAAACAGTTCCTCCAAACCAATTGTAAATTTCACTGTTAATTTTCCTAGAGGCACTCGATATCCAGCGATACATGAATTCAAACAGCAAAGTCAGTAACTGTGCAGGTACGCTATCCTGTCAGTTTTTTCCCCTCACCATGTGCTTCCTTTGTTCATTCTTTTCCCTCTTAAAACTGCTGTTTCTTTGACTTTTTTCCCCAAAGTTCCAAAACAATGCAAGAGCATACAAAACAGTAATTGCTCCTTCCGGAATTCAAGGAAATCATCTCCAACACCTAAAATACCTCAAAAAAAGGAGCAGCTGTTACAGCCAGAAATTTTTCCCACCCAGACTTCTGAAAATCCAAACACACTACTCCCACTAGTTGTCTGTATCTATGCTGCAAGAAACAACTTCAAATAATTCCGAAGTTTGTCAGGCATGATTTCTCTGTCAGGAATGCATTGCGATTCTCTGCAATGTTGCTGTTCATTTCTAAGTACCCAATGTCACATCTTAGATAAAGGATTCCAACTCTTTCCATACATATGTCAAATTAATTGATCTGCAGTCCTCCACATTATCTCTTCTTCCCTGTGTACATAGATGGATCATGTTTACTACCTTTCAGTTATCTACAATGGCTATGGCCTTTGCAGGATCTGCAGGAAAATAAAACAAAGTCACTGACAGTTCAATTAATATGCTGTTTTATTTCTGACGTTTTGATATGAAGTACATCTGGCCTATCAGACATAGCAATGATCAATATAGCTCAATTTTCAAGTACTACCTTGTTGCTGATATGAATGGACTTTATGTCTTTAGTTTCACAAGTCCCTTGTGACCACTTGCTTTACACGGAGATTTCCTGGCGCTTTCTCCATGAAGACAAATTCAAACTAGCTGTTTAGTTTCTCTGCCATTTCCTTGTTCCCCACAATAAATTCCACTATACCTTACAAATTTCCACATTTGGCCTTACTTTTGTTTTCTTTGGTATATGGATCGTAGATTTAAGCAGTCTTTGTGCTTCCTGTTTGTTTGTTTTCATGTTCTTTTTGATTTCCTTAACACTTGCTTCGTCCTTATTTTCAGAAAAATAAATCTCTCTGTATGTTCAGGTTTGCACAATATCTGGAATTCTTCTGAAGCGCTTCCTTAGATTTAATGTAATCATTAATTTCTTACGTAACCCATTAATGAGTTACCTTCCCTTTCGTTGGTGTTTGTAACTTAGTGATATGTAGGTATTTTTTCAGACTTTATAGTATTTCTATCACTAACAGCCAATGTTTGTCTCACACTAAATGTCATATTGTATTTTTCCAATTCACTTGATCCTCTAGTCTTCGGGTTTCCATGATATTTGAGTGTAATGTTCAAAAATTCTATATTGCTTGCAGGCGCCATGTAAAATGCAACATATTAATGTCACGATTGCCCAATAGCTGCCTCAGAGCACGGTAAGTAATTAATCCTTCTGACCACACAACAACACGCCCAACATAACCTCCTCTCTGCTTTGGTTCACAACATACTCTTCAACCTACTTCATATACACATGAAATTGATTTTTCACAGCATTAGCAATCATTTAGTTAACGCAGTTTAGATGCAATTTTAGATCATCCAGTATTACTGCAGCACCCACGATATTTGCATATCTATTTCCAGAGAATCAGATGTACAAAGTTGCACAACAGTTTTGGTTTAGACATGTAAGGCACCAATGTGTGTTCCTCCTTGTTGTTTGCAAGATCCATACAAACTGATTCTAAAGAAGCTGTGGGATGTGCTCTGTGGTATTATCAGTGATAGACGTGGACAAGACATTGGGTAGGCTCACCTCGATGCTGAGATAATCTGAAGAAATGCCCATCGATACAGGAAAAGCAACAATAACCTTCCCTGCTAGGCCAGGACAAATGTCTCCCTATTCTCTCTACTCCCTCACACTCTCTGTATATCTGTTACAGCACCTACCCCGAACAAGGCTCTTGCTCCACCACTCTCACTGTTGCATGCAACACTCTCTTTCCTTCACTGAAAGCAAATCGAGATTGAATTTATTGTTTTGCCAACATTGACCCAGTGAGACAATTTTATGCTGGGGACATAAAAATGCGAAAATTTTGAAAATTAGGGTGGGAGCAAATGCCATCGAGACGGAAGAAGTCTGGGGATCAACCATCTTGCTCCGCAAGAAATTAGGAAATACTCTCACTAATCATATCATATTCACAGTAAACAGAAATACGACGACCCAGGAATTCAGCAGCCAGAAGAGTAACATCACAGAGGACGGCATGGCTGTGTTGTTTTGAAATTAAGTTGATGTAATCTTCATAAGTGTCTTATTGAAACAGCATATTGTTAGACATTTGGGGGCAATTGTGGGAGTGGGTTGGTGAAAGTTGTAAATAGTTGTGGTGTAATGTTCACTTTTACAGTTAAAAATAAATTGGCGTTATTTTCTTTAAATAGTGGAATTTGGGAGTTCTCTGTCACTCATATTCTAATAGATTACGAGGTGAGGTGAGCTCTCCTGGGTGTTTGGTTTAATTAACAGAAGCGTTCACCCCCATGTCACAACACTTACAAAGACCAACAGAGAACAAAAAAGAGAAATAAGGAGTGAGAAAGTTAAATATGAGGATAAGCAAATCAGTCATGTAAAGAAAGAGTGTAAAGCTTCTTTCGATACATAAAAGGCAAACGAGGGGCAAAAATGGGCATCTGATCGCTAGAAATTGACACAGGAGAGATAGTAATGTGGAACAAGGAAATGGCTAAGGAGCTGAAAAATTACTTTGTGTCAGTCTTCTCGGTTGAAAACACAAGTAATATCCCAAAGATTGAAAAGACTTAGTAGACAGACCTGAGTAAGGTGGGCATCAACTAGAAAAAGGTGCTGGGAAAACTGAATGGCCTGAAGGTAAGTAAATCAACTGGACCAGATGGACTCCACTCCAGATTTCTAAGGCAGATAGCTGATGAGGCAGTGGAGGCGTTGGTGATGATCTTTCAGGAATCTTTTGAATCAGGGAGATTCCCAGAGGACTGGAAAATCGCTAACGTGATACCCCTGTTTAAAAAGTAAAGCAAAAAACGGAAAATTACAGACTGACTAATCTAAACTTGGCTGTGGGTAAGATCCTGGAATCCATTGTGAAGGATGAGATTTCTGAATACTTGGATGTGGATGGGAAAGTAGGACAAAGTTACCATGGTTTCATCAAGGGGAGGTCATGCCTTGAAAATCTACTAGAAAATCTTGAGGACGTAATGATCAGCTTAGAACAAGGAGAGCCAATGGATGTCATCCACCAGAATTTCCAAAAGATCTTTGACAATGTGCCGACAGGAGGCTACTGAGTAAGGCAAGGGCCCATGGTGTTCGAGGCAAGGTGCTAGCATGGATAGAAGTTTGGCTGTCTGGCAGGAAACAAAGAATGTTGATAAACGTGATCCTCTCAGGATGACAGTTAGTGACAAGTGGTGTTCCATAAGGCTCAATGTTGGGACCACAACTTTTCACTTTATACATTAACGATCCAGATGAAGGATCTGAAGGCATTCTATCTACGTTTGAAGATAAAACAAAAATAGGTACAGGCACAGGTAACGTCGAAGAGGCAGGGAGGCTCACAAAGGATTTGGATAGGTTAGGATAATGAGCAAAGAAATGGCAGATGGTATACAAAGTGGGAAATTGTGGGAACATGCACTTTGTTAGGAAGAATAAAAACATGGACTCCGAGAAAATTCAGATGTCTGAAGTGCAAAGGGACTTGGGAGTTCTACTCCAGGATTCTCTCAAACTTGCAGGTTGAGTCAGTAGTTACGAAGGCAAATGCAGTGATGGAATTTATTTGGAAAGGATTTGAATATAAAAGCAGGGATGTACTTCTGAGGCACTATAAGGCTCTTGTCAGACCATATTTGGAGTATTGTGCGCTGTTCTGAGCCCCATATCTCAGGAAGGATGTGCTGACCTTGGAAGGGTTCACAGGAGGTACATGGGAATGGTCCCAGGAATGAAAAGCTTAACATATGAGAACGTTTGAGGTCTGGGTCTGTTCTTGATGGAGTTCAGAGGGATGTGGGGGATCCAATTGAAACATACAGAATACTAAATGGCCTGGACAGTGCGGATGGTGAGAAGACGTCCAATGGCAGGAGACTCTAGGACCCAAGGATACAACCTTAGAGTAAAGGGAAATCCTTTAAGAACAGAGGTAAGGAGAAACGTCTTCAGCCAGAGAGTGTAGAATCTATGGAATTCGTTTTCACGAAGGCAGTGGATGTCAGGTCATTGTGTATATTTAAGAGAGAGGTAGTTAGCTTCTTGAATATCAAAGGGATCAAGGGTTACAGGGAGAATGCAGGAGAATGGTTTTGAGAAACTTGTCAGCCAAAATTGAATAGTGGATCAGACTCGATGGGTCGATTGGCCTAATTTCTGTTTCTATATCCGATGATCTTATGGTCGTAAGCCACAGCCTATTGCGCCCTCTCTCTCACTTTGTCCCTTCTGACAGCAAAATGTGAGAGTAAAAAATCCCTGAGTCATCTTTACCAAACTTGGAGGATTCCTATTGAGGATTCATGGGAATCGCTCCACTGATTGAAAGAAAGGAAATTCTGCCAAATCCAACTGTTCCAGGAAGAAGTCGCATACCAGCAGCTTGTTTGAGTAGAATAACGTCGGAGACAGAGTATCATTTGGGACGCATTATTTCTTTTCCATTTGAAATGAGTTCAACTACTACGAAACTCTGGAAACCTTTTCCTATTCTTTTTCGTCTGCAGAACATGTGCAACTGTGTATGTGTCTGTACGTGTGTGACTCTGTGTCTCACATTTTTCGAGAGAATGACCTAGGTTACACTTCAAACCGGTTGTAACCAGTGGAGAAGTGGTGCTGGAAAAGAACACAGTGACCCTCCAACATTTGTTGGAGCAAAAATGAGAAATTCACACGGGCTGTTCAAATGGGAATTCTCTTCCCCAGAGGTTTCAGCTCAAGATGGCAGCTCAACACCACCACTTCCAGCGTAATTAGACATGGTCCATAAATGTTGGCCTATCAATAACACCCATATTCCATGAACAAATCTAAAATGATAAACTGCAGCAGCATTAATTGGATGGGAACATGACTGATCGATAAATGCCTATTGCCTTCCAGAATTGTGCTGCCTGTGTACTTTGGCTTTGTTCAGTTTGCTAGTATTGTGCCTGGGTGCTTGCATTTATTCAAAGTTGTGTTTTGCAACATTTGACAGACATGTGAATGGAGGAAAATTGTGGACAGACTGAAAAGTGCTGCGCAGACCACAATCAGATCAGCCATGATCTTATTGTCTTGTCGAGCAATGACAAAGTGTCTAATGACCCACTCCTGCTCCTCAGTTCTCTGTTCCTATGTTCCATTCAGTCCTTAAAACCACTTGTATATGATCAGATGGAGACCATTTGCTCCAAATACCTGGTCCGCAGTATTACAGGATACCATTCAGGCACTCCTCACTGTGTGGTTGACTGTGGGTTGGAAAACGTGATGGGAAATCCAAGCTGTGTATGAAAGTGGTCTCCAACTCTTTAAAGAGTTTCTCCTCTCTGCAAGTGGTGTTTCATATGTTGGTCATGTTGTAGACCCAGATTCATGTGAATATCGTGCCCATACCTCTCCCAGAGATGGCACTCAAATTTCTTTTCCCTCACTGTCCTCAACATTCAATAACAACATTTCCAGGAAAATTAAAACCATTAACTTTCCAAAGACAGAATATGAGAACATAAAAACAGGAGTAGTAATTGGGATGCTCACACCATTGTATGCTATCATGACTGACATACTGTTGGCATTAACTCTTCTTTAATGCACAATTCTTCACACCCCTCAGCTCTCTAACAGGTCAAAAATCCATCTACCTCCTCTTTAAATACTTGGAGTGATCTCACTCCCCTAACTTTCTAGACCTGAGAATTCCAGACATTCACTACCATCTATGAGAAGAAAATACTCTCCACATAGACACAATCACGTATTAACATTAACAAAAGTGTTGAACTGACCTGCCTAGGTAAGAGGGATTGACCCTGATATCAAGACAGGATTTGACTGAAGATTTTATCCTGAGAGGCACTTAAATATCCAGAATCATGCATCCCGAGTAAAAATAAAAATACAAGCCATGGACTTTATCACCTTTTTAGTGTCTGTGTAGAACGTAACGAGTGATTGTCCATCACATCAAGTTTCAATGCAATGACCTCTTATACTCTGACAGTCCTGCAGATTAACCTTCACTCAGTCCTCTTTTACCATCAGCCCAGGGTTAGTCTCGTGAAATTCCTTTACACGGCCACTATTGTAATGAGATAATTCCTTTTAAAGGAGAAAAATCTGTCCATAATACCCCAAATACTGCCTCAACTACACTCTCAGTGATGATCACAATAATTCCCTTCCCTCACTTACTGGTCTCCGTATCTTTATTATAACATTAAAACCCATTCCTTCTCTACGCACTGCCACTGTTGTGGAATTTAAACGTTCCTTACATCTGCATGTCAGCATCAGTAAAGCCAGCACCAGAGGTGCCCATGGAGATGCACATCACTCTTGGGGAGAGACTCAGTCAGAAAGATTGTACTTGAAATACAGAATGGTCACCTAACTGAATGGAAATTAGTGTACAAATAAGGAAAACATGCAAAGGAAGGGAGCTAACTTTACTTTTGATCTTCTCTCACGGGATTTGTGCAGCCATGGTCAAGCCAGCATGTTATGCTGAGCTTGAACTGAGTGACTGGTTCAGCGGTTCCACAGGACAGTCAAGAGTAAAACACATTGCTGTGGGTTTGCCCAGACATGACTGGAGAAGGATAACGCATTGACTTCTCTGAAGGACTTGAAGCAAGCAGATGGGCCTTTTCTCACAAATGATGAAACCTTCACTTCAATTACCTCAATTTCTTTCATGAGATATCAACAGATTATTATTCTGTGCCTCTAGATTATGTGTTAATGACTTAAGCAGCATGCAGTGTCTGCCCGTCTGACAGAATCTGTGCAGTAAACAAGTTCAACATACTCAAGAACAGTTATTCTATAATTGACATGTGGTTAGAAGGGACTTGATCAATTATATCCAGATTTAACAAAGGCACAATTGATCGTTTATTCAGAAGATGCACTGAGGCTGAGAAGGAGTCGGGGATATCATGATGGTGGTATTGGACAGGATTATTGAGTGGGGAGGATATAGAAATGTAGATCTGTGCAGGGCTAGAAGGATCATGGAGTTTGGGAACAGTCTGGTTCTCCTCACAATTTGGTGAGAATTTGTCATGAGTAATTTGCTCGATACAATTTGTGAGGAATGGAATATTTCATTGGAATTGAAAATGTTGACGTCCACCTTTCTAAATTTTAAAAATGTGCAGCAATTCAGTCCAACCTGGCTTAATGAACAGATAGAATGACTTACCAGGGACACCAACTTAGCGAGGATGGGATACTAACCAACTTGAATAACCATCAATACATCATAGATCCACAAAACTAATGAGATTCAAGGCCGAGAAAGACAGTAAAGACCCTCGGATAAACTCCTGTCCATTGCTGGAACATTTTGGTCGAATGTTCTCAGATTCTGATCCATTGTTGGAACATTCCAGTCTAATGTTCTCAGATTCTGATATCTCCTCCCACTCTCTCTAGGTCTGCTGATGCCTGTTAATACTGTCGCTGATGTTCCCGCTGATACTATGGGATAACAGGATAACACATTGAACCGAGTCCCTAATTAATAGAAGAGGAAAGCCCTCCAGTGACATATTTAGGATGCACAAAGACTGACATCAATCACAGTCGCTGAACAAATACCTCCCGTTAACCCATTTCAATTCAATGCTTTTTAGTAAAATTCAAAATTATGATTAAAATTTACACATTCTGGATGTGTGGGGGTGACTGAGGGAACAAATGTTGGGTCTGGTAGATCAATCATATGTAAGCATTCAATCTGCTTTGGATATGGGAGCAATGCCAGAGGTTTATCAGAATATAAGCATGCTTCTCCATTTATAAATAGAAACATACGTTCTGTATCTAATGATCAGACACTGCAATATCAGGAAGACATTGGGAGAAGTTTATCGTCCATGATCTGAGAAGAAAATATCCCTAAGACTAAATGCGGTTATAACAGACTGCGACATGGCTATGTTAAAAGGGAGATGCAAATGTGTTTCTGGAAAAGCGCAGCAGGTCAGGCAGCATCCAAGGAACAGGAGATTCGACGTTTCGGGCATAAGCCCTTCTTTAGGGGCTAATGCTGAATGATGGTAGTGTCCCTATCACTGCGCCAAAAATTCTAGTTCCAAATCCCTCAGATCTGTTTCATCATATATCTGAACAAGTTGATTAAACTTTTTTGGAATCGTGCCTTGATGGAGAAGGAAGAGGTACGACGACTGAATTTGAGAATATAGACTCAGGATGACTGAAAGCGCAGGCAACTGTCTTGATTGGAGTCACATTTACACTTTCCAGAGGTTTATAAAATTATGAAGGGCATGGATAGGGTGAGTAGTCAAGGTTCCTTCCCCCCAAGGTAGGAGAGTCTAAAACTAGAAGGCATAGATTTAAAGTGGGAAGAGAAATATTTGAAAGACAATGAAGAATAACGTTTTTTATCCTGCAGAGGGTGGTACTTCTATGGAATAAGCTGACAGAGAAACTGGTGAAGGCTGGAACAATTACAGCATTTAAAAGGCAACTGGGTGGCTTTATGATTAGTGGGATATGGGCCAAATGCTGGCAAATGGGAGCGGATTAATGTAGAATAATCGGATGGCATGAACAAGTTGAAGGGTCTGTTTCCCTGTTGTGCATCTCTATGAATCATTGATTTAATTAATGAAGATCTCTTTGTAATCCTCAGTTGTTCACCATTATACAAACACTGTCCACTGTACACCAAAACTTGATGTCATCCGCAAATTTGCGAAATATACCTTCTATAACTCTCATCTAAATCATTTATATAAATGACAAACAAAAGTGGACCCAACAATTTTGCCTCTGGATCATCGCTGCCCACAGGCTTCCAGTTCAATAAACAACCATCCACCACCACCCTGTCTCCTGCCATGAAACAGATATACACAGAAACACACACGCAATCACACACACATACAGAGACACTGACGCAACCGTATCTTTGCGACAAAGGTTAGATTAAAACAACGATCGAGAGTTACAGTGAGAAGGCGCGAAAGTTGTGTTGAGAAACACACCTGACAGGATCAAATAGCAAAGTAGACCTGATGGACCAAATGGCCTAATTCCAATTGCCTATGCTCTGTGGCCTTAAGGTGTCAGGATTATTTTCCAAGGGTGCAGTAGAAGCTAAATTTGAGAAATTCTTGACTGAATAGTCAATGGGACTGTGGGATACGTTTGAGGGGCTGAATGGTATATGTTTATTTATTTGCTGTGCCCTTGTATCTGAAAAGAGGAGGTGACTTGCTGTGTGATTAACACACTTTAATATAAAAGGGGTCTCCCATTTCCATTTGAGATAACATTGCTCCTTTCTCCGTTGGATTATGCGATCTGTGGCGTTCTCATCCCCGAGAACAGTGACGTCTGGGTCATTGAGGATATTCGAGGATGACCTTGACTGACTGTTGATGGATAGGGGAGTCAATGTTTATTGGGAACAGACAGGAAAGGGGTATTCAGCTAAACTCAGACCAGCCATGATGTTTTTAAACTGAGCAGCAAGTTGGAGGGGAAGAATGGCCAACTGTTGCTCCTACCACCCCCGTTGTTCTGTCAATTCACCCCCGAGGCTGCTACAGAGGGAGATAAAGATCCCATTCAGCCAGTCAGCATCGTGATAATACAGCAGGGGCAGGCCATAATGCACCCCCATGGGATTAGACAGAAATAGAATGAAGCATTCAAATCATTTCAGTAAATTACACAGCACAGGAAGACGCCATATAAACATCCAAGGCTGTTACGCAGGAGCAGGGGCGCCTTGGGCAGCATCAGGAAACACAGAGAAGAGATCATTACTCATTTTGTGTTTGGAAAGCTGTAACGAGTGGAATTCTTCAGGGATCAGTGTGAGGTCATCAACAAATTACAATCCTCACCAATGAATTGGATGAAGGGAATGGAGCTCTGTTTGCTCATACATCAGGATAGTCAATCAATAAGATGTCAAATGGAGACAGAGCGTCTCCAATGAAATACAGACAAGGGGAGGGAAGAGCGTCTGCAATGGGACACAGATGGGGGGGAGGGGCAGAGCATCTGCAATGGGATACAGACGGGGGGCGCAGAGCATCTGCAATGGGATACAGACAGGGGGAGGGAAGAGCATCTGCAATAGGATACAGACAGGGGAGAGCTGCGAGTCTCCAATGGGATACAGACGGATGAAGGCATAGCGTCTGCAGTGGAATATAGACAGGCAGACCGTCTACAATATGATACAGACAGGACAGAGCGTATGCAATGGGACACTAACAGGGGAAGGGCAGACCGTCTGCAATGGGACACAGACAGGGGGAGTGCAGCGCGTCTACAGTGGAATACAGACGGGGGAGGGCAGAGCACCTGCAATGGGTTACAGACAGGGGTAGGGGAAAGGGTCTGCAATGGGATACAGATAGGGGAGTGCAGAGCGTCTGCAATGGGATACAGACAGGGGGAGGGCAGAGCATCTGCAATGGGATAGAGACAGGTGAGGGCAAAGCGTCTGCAATGGGACACAGAATGGGGAAGTGCAGAACATCTGCAATGGGATACAAACAGGGGAGGGAAGAGTGTCTGCAATGGGAAAGAGACGGGGAGGGGGCGGATGATCTGCAATGGGATACAGACAGGGGAAGGGCAGAGCATCTGCAATGGTATACAGACAGGGGGAGGGGCAGAGAATCAAGCAATGGTATACAGACAGAGGACAGTTTTGAGCAAACCCTCAGCAGAAAAAAAAGTACAACATATATGTGATGGGAATTTTCTGTTTTGGGGAAAAGACAAAACAGCAGAAAATTATTTAAATGCAAGGAGAATGCAGAACTCAGTGGTATAGAGGGATCTGTGTGTCTTAGTACATGAATCATGTCAAATTACTCTGAATATGCAGCTGGTGATTTGGAAGGTAAATGGAATTATTCTGTTTCCTGCAAGGGGTGTTGTGGTTGATCTTAGCGATGTTTTTTGCATCAGTACAGGGCATTGCTGAGATCACATCTGATGTATTATAGAACATAGAACATAGAACAGTACAGCACAGAACAGGCCCTTCAGCCCACTATGTGTAGTTATAATTGCCTTAACTGATAAAAACAAAATTGCTTTCGAAACGTTTCAAAGATTTTTCTCTTTACCCATTCTTGGGATGAAGGCATTACGTTACGAAGAAGGAACAGTTCGACCTGAGAATGAGAGATGTTTTATTGACAGTATAACATCTTGAGAAGAGTGTAGTTGGTGAATACCGGATGGATATTTCTTCTTTTGTGGGAGAATAAAATTGGGGAAATGTTTTAAGACTAAGTCAGTTTCAAAGGAAAAGTCATTGGACCAAAAAATTGAACTCTGATTTCTCTTCATATCTGATGCCAGACAGGCAGAGCTTTTCCAGAAATTTCTGCATTTGTTTAAGAATAAAACATATTCATCTCAACACAGATATTGTGAAGTCATCAAACGCTTATGTTTACATTATGCAGGCGCATATTAATACATCTTCAAAACAAGTAGGGCCATTTATTGTTAATGAATTGATTCGGTGTATGACAACAGCAATAATGCACTGGCCTGGAGTCGAGAATGTGATGGAGTCATATAGTTCGGACAATATTCAAGAAGAGCTCACATGGTGCCGTTTGGGGCCTGATAACGTTACTGATTTAACTTACAGATAGAAAAATGTAGCCTATCTGTGAAGGAACAGCCTATTGCTCCCTTTCTGTTTCCCTGCCGCTCAACACAGCAATGTGTGGGAGTGAAAAAAGCCGAATTGTGTTTTGCACTCATGGAGGATTCCTGATGATGATTCATTGGAATCTCCCCACTGCCTGAAGCAAAGCAATTCAGCCAAATCCAACTGTTTCAGAAAGAAATTCCATTGTAAGAAGGTTATGCAAGACGAATAACTTCAGAAGTTATTATTCAGACTCGATATGTGAGGGGATCAGACAAGAGATTCTATGGTTGCAAATGGGAATCCAAGATGATGGATGGCCTCCTACGTGCCAGGGTCCAGGATGTCTCAGAATGGCTGCAGAATGTTCTCACCGAGGTGGGGGAGCAACCAGAAGTCATTATGCATATTGGTACAAATGACACAGCCAGAAGTAGTGATGAGGTCATGCAGAGTGATTATAGAGAGCTGGGAAAAAGCGTAAAAGACAGGACCATGACAGTGGTAATATCCGGTTTACTTCCAGTATTCCGTGCTAGTGAGGGTAAGAACAGGCGGACATGGCAGATGAATGCATGGCTAAATAATTGGTACAGGAGATAGGGATTCAGAGTTTTAGATCACTCGGATCTTTTGTGGGGCAGAGGTGACCTGTTCAGGAAGGACGGGTTGTACCTGAATTGGAAGGGGACTAATATCCTGGCAGGCAGGTTTGCTAGTGCTACAACGGAGTGTTTCAACTAGATTGGCTGGCATGGGGGACGGTGTGGGATTCTCAACAGCAGGGTTGCATGTGCGAAGCTGGTAGGAGATACCGTAATCACAAGCAGTAAAGTGCAGAGATGGGTTAGGCAGGAACACGACAGGGAGCAAGGAATGCCTGTCGAATTAAATTGCATCTGTTTCAATGTAAAATGGCTGACAGGTAAGGCCGATGAACTCAGTGCATGGATAGGTGCGTGGAACTGGGATATTATAGCCATTACAGAAACATGGCTAAGGGAGGGACAGGACTGGCAGCTTAATGTACCAAGGTACAGGTGTTTTATGTGAGACAGGATGGTGGAAGGTGGTGTGTTTCATTTTGATTAAGGCGAGTACCACAGCAGTAATCAGAGATAAAATAGCTGATGGATCATCTAGTGAGGATTTGTGGGGGAAGCTAAGAAATAAAAAGGATTGTGATATTATTTGGGCTGTACTATAGGCCCCCTAATAGCAAATGGAAATTAGAATAATTAAAATATGTAGGATTGCCATTAATTTTCCTAGATTTTAATTTTCCTAACATTGACTGAGAATTACATAGATTTAAGGACTGAGATGGGGTGTATATATTAAGGGTGTTCAGAAACGTTTCCTCAAGCAGTATGTAGAGGGTGCAATTCGAGAAGGGGTAAAACTTGACTTACTCTAAGAAATAGGGCAGAACAAGTGACTGAGGTGACAATGGTGGAGCACGCTGGGACCAGTGACCATAGTTCTATTTGTTTTAAAATACTTATGGAGAAGGACAAAACTGGCCCGCATGTTCAAGTTCTACATTGGGGCAAGGCGAATTTTGATGGAATTAGATAAGAGCTAGTAGGGGTTGGTTGGAGGAGTTTGTTTTCAGGCGAAGGGACCTCCGGCTAGTGGGAGGACTTTAAAAGTGAAATGGCTGAAGTTCAAGGTCTACATATATTCGTGTGAGCGTAAAATGCAAGTTTGGCAGGAAGAGGGAACCCTGGATGTCTGGAGATATCGAGGCTTTGACAGGCAAAAAGGAGGTGTGGCTGAGGTCCATGCAGCTGGGTTCAAGGGAATCCCTGGCGGTGTACAGGGAATACAGGAGTTTACCGAAGAAGGAAATCAGAAGGGCGAAAAGGGCGCACACCATAGCCTTGTCTGAGAAGATTAGGGTGAACCCAAAGAGGTTCTTTAAGTATATTGAAGTAAAAAGAATAACTACATGAGAATATGACCCCTCAAGGTCGAAAGTGGACATGCATGTCTGGAACGATAGGAGTTGTGTGAGATTCTTAATGAATATTTCTCCTCTGTCTTTACCGTGGAGAAATACAAAAAGACTTTGGATGTTAACAAAGGTCGTGGTGATATATTGGGTTAGTCAATATCACAGGTATGTGTTGGATGCATTAGAATGTATGAAGTTGGATAAATCTCCTGGACCTAAACAGATGCATCCAAGAATACTGCAAGAGGCTACAGAAGAAACTACGGGGACCTGGGTGATATTTTTGCATCATCGTTAGCCGCAGGTTAGGTTACAGAATATTGAAGTGCAGCAAATGTTGTGCCATGATTCAAAAAGAGAAGCAAAGAAAACTCTGGGAACTATAGACTGGGAAGCCTAACATCTGTTGTAGGTAGGTTACTTAAGAAGATTCTGAGGGATAAGATATGCACACGTTTGGAAATACAGGGTTTGATTAGAAATAGTTTTTTTTTCAATTTCCTACAGTATGGAAACAGGCCATTTGGCCCAACAAGGCCACACCGACCCTCTGAATAGCAACCCACCCAGTCCGATGCCCCTAATCTATATTTACCCCTGACTAATGCACATAAGGCTGTGGGCCAATTCACCTGACCTGTACATCTTTGGATTGTGTAAGAAAAATGAAGCTCCTAGAGGAAACCCACACAAACACGGGAGAATGTGCAAACTCCACAAGAGAGTCACCCAAGGCTGAAATCAAACCGGATCCGTGGCACTATGAGGCAGCAGTGCTAACCACTGAGCCACCGTGCCACCCTTGCTTTTTTCAACGCAGTTCAATGACACAGGTATAAAATCCATTCTGCCCTTCACCAATGATGCACGTTCCAATGACACAAACCATGGATAATCTATTGTCCACTGAAAATGTCATCTTAATATTATTTATTATTGTTTGTTGTTATTTAGTTTAATAATAATTATTAATAGTTGTTTTTAGACTGGAACGATTGCATGACTTTGTGAGTGGGAGATCATGCCTCACAAATTTGCTTGAGTTCTTTGATGAAGTGACCAGGAATGTTGATGAGGGCAGCGCAGTAGACATAGTCTGTATGGTTTTCAGTAAGGCCTTTGACAAGATTACTCTTGATAGGTGGTCTGGAAGGTTAGAATCACATGGAATCTAGTGGAGCTGACAAATTGGATACACAATTGGCTTGATGGTAGTAAACAGAGGGTTATAGTGGAAGGATGCTTTCGGACTGGAGGCCCGTGACACATGAAATGCCTCAGGGGTCAGTACTGAGCCCATTGTTGTTTATTATCTATTTCAATGATATTCTTCAGAGTGTACAAGGCATGATTAGTAAATTTGAAGATGACACTAAAATAGGCGGTATCGTGGATAGTGAGTAAGGTTATCAGAAATTGCAGCAGGATCTTGATCAACTGGAGAAGTGGGCTGAGGAATATTTTTCGCAAACTTAGATCAATGTAGGAGTTTCACGGTGAATGGTAAGGCCTTAAGCAGTGTCGTTGAGCAGAGGGACCATGAAGTTCAGGTCCAACGTTCTCTGAAAGTGGAGTCACAGGTAGACATGGGCAGTGAAGAAGGCTTTTGGCTCACTGGCAGTCAACGGTCAGGACATGGAGGAGAGAAGTTGGTAAGTTATGTTACAGTTATACAGGATGTCGGACTTGTAGTGTTGTGTTCAGTTTTGATCACGTTGCGATCAGAAGGATGTTTTTAAATTGAAATGTGTGCAGACAGAATTTACAAAGATGTTGCCAGGACTCAATAGTATGAATTATAGGAAGAGGTTGGACAAGCGAGAACTTTTTTTCTTTAGAGTGTAGGATACTGAGGGGGATCTTATAGAAGTGTACAAGATTATGAGAGGCATAGATAGGGTGAATGGACTGAGCCTCTTTTTCCCAGAGTTGGGGAATTGAGGACTAGAGAGCATCAATTTAAGGTGAGTTGGGAAAGAATAAAAGGGAAACTAATGGAAACGGTTTTACACAGAGAATGGTACACAACGGCAATGAGCTGTCAGCGGAAATGGTTGAAGCATTTATATTAACGATATTTAAACGGCATTTGGGCAAGTACATGGACAGGAAAGGACGAGAAGTGACACGTGCTGGGAAAAGAGGTTAATGTGGATGGATATTTGTGTCAGCATGGACCAGTTTGGGCCAAAGGGCCTCTCTCCATGCTGTAGGATTTGATGACTCTATAAGTAGAATAGCATTTGGATCAAACTCTCATTCTTCCTTTGGTCATGAGTTCGAATAATACTTGGACAAAGTTCTTTCAAGATAACTTTACAGAGATTTTCCTTTTCAGTTTGATATCAAACAGACGCGCGTGTGTGTGTGTGTGTGTGTGTGTTCCGCAGTATTTTTCAAAGGGAAATATCAATGTACATATTTGCAATATCCACTCGCCATTCTTCATTCCATTATAGTTTGAGCAACTTTGCTTTGGTCATATACATGTTGTTCTAACAGATTAAAGAAATCTGTCTGACTTGTTCCTAACACTGACCCTGACACACTCTGAGGACTATATTATTGGCCATATCACTAACCTAGTTATAATTATTTTTTTTTGGCTAGTGGATGAGTGGGACTAGAAAAGGGAACAGTGATCCAAAAATACAGGAAATTATTGACTCAGTCAGCCGAATGTCAGTGTAGAGGAGATTGTTGGAGGGGATTCTGAGGGATAGGATTTACACGCATTTAGAAAGACGAGGACATATTAGGAATAGTCAACATGGCTTTGTACGATGGAAATCATGTCTCATTAATGTGATTGATATTTTTAAAAGGTGATAAAGAAGGCACTGTGGTATACATTGTTCACACAGACTTCAGCAAGGCATTTAATAAGGTTCCTCATCGTAGACAGAATACTAAGGTTAGGTCATATGGAATTCAGGAAAGGCTAACCAAATGGATACAAAATTGGATTGAAGGTAATGGGTTGTTTTCTAGACTGTAGGCCTTTGGCTGGGGTGTGCTGAAAGAATCAGTGCTGAGCTCAGTGCTTTTCACCATGTATATAAACGACTTGTATGTGATTATCGGAGGCATGGTTCGTAGGTTTACAGGCAACATCAAAAATAAAAGTGGGGCAGTGGACAGTGATGATTATTTCAGAGTACAACGGCACCCTTGACAAACAAAGGGCCAAGGACTGGTAGATAGAATTTAATACAGACATTTGTGAGGTTTTGCATTTTGGTAAGTTAAAGCAGGGTAGTGTCCTGGGAAATGTTGCTGAACAAAGAGACCTACGGATGCAGGTTCATAGTTACTTGAAAGTGCAGCAGCAGGTAGACAGAGTATGAATGTTCAGTCAGAACATTGAGTATAGGAGATGGGGTAGTATATTACACTTCTACAGGACGTTGGTGAGGCCACTTTAAGAATACTACGTACATTTAAGTTGGCACTGCTAAAGGATGGATGTTGCTAAGCTTGAGAGGGTGCAGAAAAGATTTACAAGGATTTTCTGGAACCTGAGGAATTGAATTGCAGGAGAGGATGAATAAGTTGAGGCTTTTCCCCTGGACTGTTGGAGGCTGAATAGTGACATGACAGAGGTTTATAAAATCCTGAGGGCCATTTATAGTCTCAGTGGCCAACATCTTTTTTCCCAGTGTACGGATTTCCAGAACTAGACGGCATAGTTTGAAGGTGACAGGGGAAAGATTTAGATGGGACCTGAGGGGAAACGTTTACATGCAGAGATTGGTGCGTGCACGGAAAGTGTTGTCAGAGGAAGTGGTGAAAGCGGGTACAATTACATGTTTAAAATATATCTGGATAGAGACCTAAATAGGAATGGTTCAGAGGGATATGGGCCAAATGCTGGCGTTGGGACTAGGTCAGGTTAGGATGCCTGATCGTTATGGAGAATTTGGACAAAAGGATGTGTTTCCATGCTGTATGGCTCTTCTATTCTATCACAGGGATGAGGAAAACTGCTGAAAGGGCTTTTAAATGGGAATTCTCTTCCTCAGATGTTTGTGATGCCTCTCTGATTGCAAGTATTTGCTGCTGAATTAGTTAAAGATTTCACAGAGACTGCGTCATGGATAATGGGATACAGACAAGATAGTGGGGCTGAAACCAAACCTGAACAGCCACAATCTTATTGCCTGGTGGAGAAGGCTCAAAGGATCTCAGGACCCACTCCTAATCGTTAGTCCCGTGTTTCTGTGTTCCATTCAGAACTTCAAACTGCTGGATATGAGCAGGTGGAGGCAACTTACTGCTATCACCTGGTGCACAGAAACAGAGGAGAACTTTCACTCCCTCTTGACTGTCATACTCAGTTTGGGTGATTTGGAAAATGTAATTGGAAAACCCAGGCTGGATATGAAAGCGGTCCGTCATTTCTCTTTACAGAGCTTCCCCTCTCTGCAATTTGTGCTCCATTTGTTGGTAGACCCAGATTCACTGTGAATACACCCCCATACCTCACCCAGAGATGGCTCACAAAGTCCTCTGGGCTCCTTGACTGCAACATTCCATAACAGACCTTCGAGGTACTTTCCTGTAAGTAATCTGATCTAATCAAATCAAATCAATCTAAATCTAATCTAATCTAATCTAATCTAATCTATTCTAATCTAATCAAATTTTCCAATAACAGAATGTGAGAATATCAGAAACAAAGGGAGGTCGTTCACCTCCCAAGCCTGTCTTGCCTTTCACTAAGATCATGGCTTCATAGCCCTCACCTCTCTGACAAATCAAAATCCGTCTCCAGCCTCTATGAGCATTTCCATAGAACACAGAACAAAGAACAGTAGAGCACAGTACAGGACATTCGGCCCTCGATGTTGTACCACCCGTTTATCCTACTCTATGATCAGACTATCCAACATGCTTCCGTTCACGTCCTTCCATATGCCTATCCAAGATTCTCTTAAGTTTCCCTCACGTATTTGACTCTACTTCCACTGCTGGCAGTGCATTCCACACACCCACCCCTCTCTGTCTAAAGAACCTACCTCTGATATCTCCCCTAAATCTTCCTCCAATTACCTTAAAATTGTGACCCCTTGTGATAGATATTTCTGCCCTAGGAAACAGTCGCTAGCTATTCATTCTGTCTATGCCTCTCATCATCTTGCACACCTCTATCAAGTCACCTGTCATCTTTCTTTCCTCCAATGAGAAAATCCCTTGCTCCCTCAAGCTTTCTTCATAAAACTTGCCCTCCAGTCCAAGCAGCATCTTGGTAAATTTCCGGTCTAAAGCTTCCACATCCTTCCTATAATGGGGTGACCATAACTGAACACAATATTCCAAGTGTGGTCTATCCAGGGCTCTATAGAGCTTCAGCATAACCTCACGGCTCTTAAACGCAATCCCCTGCTAATGAAAGCCAACAAACCATATGCCTTTTAACCAAACCATCAACTTGGGGAGCAAATTTGAGGGAACAGTGGACACGGACCTCAAGGTCGCTCTGTTCCTCCACACTGCCAAGAATCCTATCTTTAACCATGTATTCTGCATTCATATTCGAGCTTGCAATGGGATTCACTTCACACTTTTACAGTTTGAAATCCATCTGCCACTTCTCAGCCCAGTTCTGCATCCTGTCAATGTCCCATTGCAACCAACAAAAGACCTCCACATTCTGTACCACTCCAACAACCTTTATGTCATTGGCAAACTTGATAACCCACTATTCCACACTCCCATCCAACTCATTTATAGAAATAATAAAGAGTAGGTGTCCCAGAGCCGCTCCCTGCAGAACACCACTGGTCCTTTTCAGTGATCTAGCTCCCCTAACTCTGTGTAAGAGAATTCCTGACATTCACTACTCTGTTTGAAGAAAACATTATCTGCTTCTACATCATGACCTATTGATATGAGCAAAAGAGGGAATACAGGAGCTCAGGTAAGAGAGACTGGCCCTGAACTCAAGGCAGTATTTGACTGAGGATGAGATCAACGAGCCTGAGGAAAATCACACTTAATGAGAATCGATTGTGACCTCTCCACTGTTTGGAGTCATTCACGGCACAAGGGAAGATGGTTACAATTGGTGGGCATCAATTATCTCGGCCATGGGGCATCTGTGCAAGAGATTCTCAAGGTAGCTCCCTCAGCCCAGGCATCTTCTGTTTGTCAGTGGGGACTCCTGCAGTTTGGAAGGAGGCCTTTCAGCCATTGAGTCAAAACTTAGCAAAAGTGGGGATATTCACTGAAGTTTATATACTGTTTAGAACAAGTTGTCCTTCAGCTCTTGAAGCAGCCTGTGTCCATGTGCAACTAGACATGGACAACATTCAAGATTGCGCTGTTAAAGTCTGGGTAATATTCATGTTACAGCACTGTACGTTTCCACAGTAAAACGAGGAGTACATTCAGCACTTCAATCTGGTTTCACAAGAATATGGAGAAGCCATTCTGCCCATCAAAACTACTGGGCAAAAAGAGAGATAGCCCATTCAGTTCCTTCTGCCTATAACACAGGAAGAGAAGGAATCTGCTCACACCCACACCCACTTACATAGGATCAGAAAGAGACCATTTCACTCCTGGAGTCATTAAAAAGGAACAGGAAGAGGTCATTCAGCTTCTCAAGCCAATAACACAGGAACAGGAATGGGTCAGAGATGTTTTAATGTTGCAAACAAATGGAGCAGGGGTTGCACAGATAGACTGCTCCAATTGATCCACATGACTTAATTACTCATAGTACATTAGTATTACTTCAACATGGTTTTCTGGCATTCGAAATGAAGCCAATCTTTTTAAAGTATTTTCCTAATAATTTTTTTCATTCTCCAAGAAGGCAGACCCATGGTCTCCATGGAGGTCAGAAGCTGGTGGGGAATGACTACTCTTTTAAAATGAAGTTATCGTAGCTGCTGACAGGATTATGCACAAAGTGATATTCAATGCAGTGTCAAACACTAACTGTGCATTCAAGTGTCCCGAGTTCATTCAGAGCTCTGTCAATCGACATGGGGCTCTGCAGATACATGCAAACTATCGGGAATCAATCATCCACTGAAAACTATGGAATTTTCACAATTCAGCTGTTTGGGACATAACGAATGTCCGTCCATAATCATCAGTTTGCTTCTTATTTTCTCAGAGCACTACACATTAAACACATAGTCACTGCACTCGCTTCGCGGGGTACCATCATGCCAGGGTTTAGTCAGGTAAAACTCCTTTGCGCTGTCTCGGTGACAAAGAGATCATTATCTATAAAGCAGACCAAACAAATACTCTTTCAACAAAACACGACCAATGGGAAAGATGCTCTAACTCTGGTGCTTCAATCATTTTGCATGAAGAGCCACATATCACTTACTTCCTGCCCCATCAGAATTCTGTTTGCGAATTATGACCAAGGACATCCAGGTCCTTTTCAACAATATCACTTCCCAATCTCTCACCATTTAATAAATATAAATGTACATGATGATATTTGTTGTTCACGTCTGAATTATTTTTATACCTTGTGAACAGATATTGCCCAAACACTGATCCTGCTGCCATCCATCAAACCTTCAGTCCAGAGAAAAAAAACAGTATTCTCTCGTATCTCAATTACCAATTTTTAATCCATGTTGTATATATTTCACCCTATACCCATGGATTCTCACATTCCCCACTCACCCATATTCAATCAGGTCAAGCGTCTTCTAAATACTCAAATAATCCATTCCCATTGGTTCTTAATTGTCGATGGCACAATGCACAATCTCCACAAAAATGTTTATCAACGATCATTTCCCTTTCCTGAATCTATGCCAATTCTACCAAATCATATCATTATTTTCCAAGTGTCTAGTTGTCACGTTCCTTATAAAAGTTCCAATGATTGTTTTGTTCTCATAGCTAGCATCAAGCTATTTAGTTTTATATTTTCCCTCTCCGTCCTGTTTTAAATATTTACCTTTACAATAGCTGCTTTCCAGTCTGCAGGATCCTTTCCAGAATCTAACCAGCTTTGAAGAATAATCAATAATTTTTTTCACTAGTTCTGTTTTCATCTCCTCAATACTCTGGGATGTAACTCATCAGATGCACCAACTTATGAAACTTCAGTTCAATTAGATTTCCAAAAGGATAACCTGCATTAATTCTAATTCCCTGCATTTCCTCATTTTCACCAGTCTCCCTTCTCTCTAGTATATCTGGAAGCTGGTTTCTGTACCTTCTCCTGTGGAGGTGGAACCAATGCATTCCTCTCAGCAGGCAAGTGGCTTCTGTCAGCTCATGATACATCGGAGGACTACACTTCAGAGATGGTGGATACATTACCCACTCCTGCCTGGAAAGTTCCAGAAGTAAAACAGTTAAATTCATGGTGATAGTCAGCACAGTCCTATCCCTGGTGTGAGGCTACAGGTTATATTTTTGAAACAAACTGGTTTCACACTTTACCCCTGAATGGGTCCAGCTTAGACAAATGTTGTGGTTCTGTTCGCCAAGATGGGAATTTGTGTTGCAGACAGTTCGTCCCCTTTCTAGGTGACATCCTCAGTGCTTGGGAGCCTCCTGTGAAGCGCTTCTGTGATTTTCCTCCGACATTTAGAGTGGTTTGTCTCTGCCGCTTCCGGTTGTCAGTTCCAGCTGTCCGTTGCAGTGGCCGGTATATTGGGTCCAGATCGATGTGCTTATTGATTGAATATGTGGATGAGTGCCATGCCTCTATGAATTCCCTGGCTGTTCTCTGTTTGGCTTGTCCTATAATAGTAGTGTTGTCCCAGTCGAATTCATATTGCTTGTCATCTGTGTGTGTGGCTACTCAGGATAGTGGTCATGTCTTTTCGTGGCTAGTTGGTGTTCATGGATGCGGATCGTTAGCTATCTTCCTGTTTGTCCTATGTAGTGTTTTCTACAGTCCTTGCGTTGGATTTTGTACACTATATTGGTTTTGCTAATGCTGGGTATCGGGCCCTTCGTTCTGGGACAACACTACTATTACAGGACAAGCCAAACACATCTGCAACACAAATTCCCAGCTCGGCGAACAGAACCACAACAACGAGAACTCGAGCTGCAAATCTTCTCATAAACTTTGAGCTTAGACAAATGTTCCTGGAAATTCCAGGAAGGAAAGTGTGGTGCTTTGCTCCTCCTTGTTTCCAGAGTTTCCCTTCTGTGTAGTCTTTGCTCCATTTGTTTACCATGGACCCAGACACGCTGTAAATGCAGTGTCGAGAGTGTGATCACCAGACCCTCGGGTCTCCCTGAATGAACTCAGCAGATGGCAAAACAAACCTGAGAACACCATCCACAGAAACTCCACTGACTTTCTAATGACAGCAGCAAGTCAATGCCCGACGCACATGGTGCACCCATTCAGGGTTGAAAATGCCCTCCTCTCCTTAGTTTTTCTTCCGGGCTGAGAAAGCCGTTGCATCTCTGTAAAGTCCCAAAGTAACAGTTCCTCTCTCCAAAGAAGCAGTTGACTCTGTAACATTACCTTTTTCTGTATCTCAGCAACTGTAAGGGCAGCACCAGTATTGCCAATGGAATAGATCATCACACTCAGAGAAGAGAGACAGAGGGAACATAACTCAGTTTATTCAGGGACATACCTAAATGGACGTGATATTCGGGAATATGGGAAAGTCAGGAATGTTAGAATAACTTGTCATTCCATTTTCCTTCCAGTCCATCATCAGCAATCCTTTTGTTTTCTTTTCCTTTCTCTCTCTCTCTCTCTCGACGCTGGAGAATTTTATTTCAGATCTCCATTATCCACAGTTCCTTCGTTTATTTCACCTTTAATGTTGTTGTTTCATGGTATGTCAGCATCACTGGCAAGGGCAGCATGTGTTGTCCATCCTAATTACCCTTGACTGTGAGGCCATTTGTCGAGATATCATGGAGCCAACTATTTTATTGTGGAACTGAAGTCGCCCTTAGTCCAGACCGGGCAATAATGTTAAGTTTCTTTACCAATGGCTATTAGTGAAATATTAAAAGAAATCCTGATTGTTTGTTTTTTCCATCAGTGAAATTTTATTTCAATTTTTGTCATTCGACTTTAAGTTCAGTCATCGGCTGTGATAGGATTTCAAACAATGCCTTTAGAGTCATCACCTTTGCCTCTGAATTACACGTGCAGTGACATTATGAATCTCATACAGAGCACCTGTTGTGAAGTACCTGTATAGTGATGGTAACAAGTTTGTAGTCAAAATATTTGTCACTGGTAGAGATGTCAGAATACAACGGGAGCCATAAATTCTGAAGTCAACAAAGGGCTAGACGGTGTTTAATTCAGCAACAGCATTGAGGCAGAGGTGGAGACTGGGGATATTATTGAGTTGGGTGTGGGCAGATTCGATGACAGAGAGAATACCGAGACATAGAACAGTTCAGGGCAAAAGTCAGTTTGAGGTTGTGAACAGTCATGTTCCTTCTGAGATGTTTATGAGTGAAGAGTCTGAAATTAATTCAAAGGAAGTGGAGTTTGTGACTGAAACTGAATAAAATACTCTACGTCTTTGCAAAATATAAATAACAGAATTAGCAATGATTTTCATCATAGTTTATAGAATTGAAAGGGATAGACTTACCAGGAACACCAATAAGAGCGAGGATGGGGTAGTAACCAGCTTGAATAATCCTCAGTACGGCTTCGATCCGCAACTCTAACGATGGCCAATCCTGAGAAAGCCAATAAAGACCCAAAGATAAACTCCTGTTCATTTTAGTGGCTCTCCAATGTAATATTCTCAGATTTGGATCCATTGCTGGAACATTTCAGTCTATTGTGCTGATTCACTTCCTCTCCCTCTCTCTGGAGCTGCTTTCCCAATCATGTTGAGGATCACGCTGCCCCTGATAATATGGGACGACAGGTTCAAAGAAGCCCTTAATTATGGAAGAGGGAAACTCTCCAGTGACACAGTTAGGGTCCATGGAGACTGGCATCAATCATAGTCACTGAACAAACAGCTCCAGTTAACCCATTTCACTGCACCCCATATAGATCACAGTAATACTTAGTCTGGGTGGGGTATTGACATCACTGACTATTGGGTGAATGGTACATTTACAATTGTAAAGTTCGAGGTGATGGAGAGAGATGATGCTTTCTCTTCACAAGCTCGATGATTCTACAGTGTTTTGGCAGGGTAGGAGTTGCTGGGTTCCTGAGACCGTCTATGACTGATCACCAGGCCTGCTGCATGCTTTCGTTTTATCTATTTATGTTTAACTTTGACATTTATCTTACCATCATTTAACGACTTCGGTGGGATTAGGCATTTTTGAGAGGTTCCTGCAGTGTCATAGACGGCATAGATACACTCCATCCCTTGTGGTCCTTGAAGCTGCTGCCTCGTCCTATGGAGTGATGGCAAGCTCTCATAGAAGCAGGATTCTTAGTTTTAGATTTTGCCAGTTATTGATGGGGTCTCAGTAGGGTTGGAAGGCAGGAAATCTCTCCCGGCTGCTGCACTCTCTCTCTGAGATTTCTCTCAGAATTGTCTTTTGATGTTCATTCCTCCTGGATTGGAGAACTACATGTGAGACAATCTGTCTCCTGAATTTGTTTTGTGAAAAGTGGGTGTTTATTGGATGCTGCCATTTTGGAGTAGTTACTGTATAGTAGTTAAATAATCTATTATTCTGTTATGTTTTCCAATAGAATTAAGATATTCCAAGTTACTCTTGTTTCTGTTGTATTTTATTGCCGGTGTTTGAATATATTGTATTTTGCTGAATGCGGAATATTTTGACCAAGCGAATTGCATCTGAAACAGAGCACCTCATACTTACCTTTAAAATAAGGAAACTTTCCGGTTGAGACGACTTTCATCATATATTTTTAGGTACGTCAGCTCATGTGCATCGCAAGAATGACAGATATTCATGTTTTAATTGGATAATTACTTAATAGACAACATGTTGCACAAATACGGTGTTTAACAGCGGACTGCGCCGAGCTGGAGAAATGATAGCTCGATCAGGAATTATACCGGATACTCAATCCACTTCACAGATCCAGCCCAGACACGTATAAGCCTAGATGAGATACCTGCTCAGCACGGAGCACTGTGCAGACTAGGCTCAGGACAACCCAGCTATCTTCCAGGATGGAGCACTGTACAGAGGAGGCCCAGTACAAAACAGCAACCTCTCCAGGATGAAATACTGCATATCTCACCAGGCCACTGGCTATCTGTCCAACATGCGGACCAGCACAGACCACACCGGTGCATGGATTCAGTAACCCAGATGAAACAGTCTGTCCAGCATGGGGTGAGATGCAGCCCACACCAGTGTCTTGCTTTATAAACAGGTTTCTGTTCAGTATGGGTAGATGTACTGTGACAAGCAGTGAATTGGTCTGTAAACCGGGTCAGTTACCCTCCCAGCAGATTGAGCTGTGCACACCTCCCCAGTGCATTGTTCAGTAACACTGTGTTAGATCACTGTCCAGTGTGGGGAAACTTGCAGCCCATACTGGAAGTGAAAGGATGTGAAGCTCCCATCCATTTATAGCTCCATATCTCCATTGGGCCATGACAACGGGTGCTGTGGATATGAAAATCACTGCCAGAGAGAGATGGTGGGGAAATCAGTTTAAATAACAACAAACAAAAGAATTTTGGGAAAAAAGAGAGAGGGAGATTGAGAGAATATTTCATTGAAGTTCACACGTTTCAGCATGCTGATATGAAGTTATTTCGACAGTACCCTGCAACATGAGCCAGTATTCCAGGATTGATGGGTGAACTTGATATTGGTGTGAGTAAGATGATGGACAGTTTTGAATCAGCATTTGTTCTGCAGCTCTGGAACTGAAAGTGGGCACAGCAGAGTCCATGACTCATTAGGCTGAATATAACAATAATTTATCTTCTGTAACACTCTCTGCCAGACTGTGACTCTCTCTGAGACAGACTGTGACCCTCTCTGAGACAGACTGTGACCCTCTGAGACGAACTCTGACCATCTCTGACACTCTCTGAGTCTCACTGTGACACACTCTGACCCTCCCTGAGACAGAATGTGACACTCATTGACTCTCTCTTACACTCTCTGAAGCACACTGTCACAATTTCTGACAGACTGTGACACGCTCTGACAGACTGCGACACACTGTGCCACTCTCTGACTCTCTGAGACATACTGTGACACTCTCTGTGACACACTGTTAAACTCTCTGACACTATCTGATATACACTGTAACACACTCTGCCAATCTCTGAGATACACCGTGAGACTCTCTGACAGACTGTGACACTCTGTCACTTTTTCTGACACCCTGACATACACTGTGATACTCTATAACAGTGTAACACTCTCTGACACTCTCTGAGATACACTATCACACTCTCTGTCAGACTGTGACCCTGTCTAATACTCTCTGAGACAGGCTGTGACCCTATCTGAGACAAACTCTGACCATATCTAACACTCTCTGAGACACACTGTGACACACTCTGACCCTCCCTGAGACAGACTGTGACACTCATTGACTCTCACTTACACTCTCTGAAACACACTGTCACAATTTATGACACACTCTGATACGCCCTGACTCTCTCTGACACTCTGAGGCACACTGGAACCATCTCCAATATTCTCTGATACAGGCTGTAACAGTCTCTAACTCTCTCTGGCACTCTCTGAGGCACATTCCGACAATCGCTGACAGACTGTGACACACTGTGACATTCTCTGACTCTCTCTGAAACTCCCTGACGTACACTGTGACACTCTCTGACAGACTGTAACCCTCTCTGACACTCTCTGTTAAATACTGTGACCCTCTCTGAGACTAACTCTGAACACCTCCGACAGTCTCTGAGACACGCTGTGAAACTTTTTGACACTGTCTGATACACACTGTGACACTCTCTGACTCTCTCTGACAATGTCTGAAACATACTGTAACAATTTCGGATAGACTGTGACACACTGATACTCTCAGACACACTTTGACACACTGTGACACTCTCTGACTCTCTCTGACACTCTCTGAGACACACTGTGACATTCTCTGACACTCACTGAGGCACACTGTGGCACTCTCTGACAGATTGTGACACTCTGTGACATTCTCTGACTCCCTCTGACACTCTGGTAGACACAATGTGACACTCTCTGACTCCCTCCGACACTCCCTGAGGCAGACTGTGACACACTCTGACAGACTGTGACACACTGTGACACTCTCTGACAGACTGTGATACGCTGTGACACTCTCTGAACTCTTTGAGACTCACGCAGTGACACTCTCTGACAGCACGTGACACACCGTGACACCCTGTCTTGACGCTCTCTTGACACTCTGACACTCTGACTCTCTGAGACACACTGTGACACTCTGTGACACTCTCTGAGCACACTGTGACACGTTTGACTCACCGTGACTTTCTCAGATCTCTCTTTGACGTGTCTCGACACTTTCTGACTCTCTGACTCTCTGAGACATACTGTGACACTCTCTGGACTGTGACCTCTCTGTCACTCTCTGGGACAGACTGTAACACAATCTGACACTCTCTGAGACACATTGTGATACACTCTGACTCTTTCTGTCTCTTTCTGAGACACACGGCAACACTCTCTCACAGACTGTGAACATCTCTGAGATATTTTCTGACTCTCTCTGACACACTCGGAAATACACTGTAATCTTCTCTGACAGACTGTGACACACTGTGACACTCTCTGAGACATACTGTGCCACTCTCTGACTCTCTGAGATATACTGTGACACTCTTTGAGACACACAGTGCAACGCTCTGAACCACTCCGATACTCACTGCAACACACTCTGACTCCCTCTGACACTCACTGAGACAGACTGTGACACTCTCTGATTATCTATGACACTCTTTAGACACACTGTGACACTCTGTGACAGATGGTGATACACTGTGACACTCTCTGACAGCACTGACACACCGTGATATTCTCTGACTCTCTCTGCCACTCTCTTAGACACACTGTAACACTTTCTGACATTCTGAATCTCTGAGACACTCTGTGACACTCTGTGACTCTCTGTGACATTCTCTGAAGCACACTGTGACCCTGTCTGACTCACTGTGAAATTCCCCTACACATCGTGAGTCATTGTGATACTCTCGGAGACACACTGAACCTCTCTGACACTCTCTGGGACAGACTGTGACCCTATCTGAGACAAACTCTGACCATCTCTGACACTATCTGAGACACACTGTGAAACACACAGACCCTCCATGAGAGAGACTGGGACACTCATTGACTCTCTCTGACACTATGCAACACACCGAGACACTCTGAAACACACTGTGACACAGTGTGACACTCTCTGACCGACTATGACTGTGAGACATGGTGACATTCTCTGAGACGCTGTGGCACTCAATGAGACATACTGTGACACTTTCTGCCTCTCTCTGGCTCTCTGGGACACACTGTGACACTCTCTGAGACACACTGTAACATTCTCTGAGACGCTGCGTCACTCTCTGAAACACTCTTGGACTCTTTGACACTCTCTGGGACAGACTGTAACACTCTCTGACTCTCTCTGAAACTCTCTGAGGCAATCTGTGACACTCCCTCACTCTTTCTGTTATTCTCTGAGACACACTGTAACACTCTCTGACAGATTGTGACCCTCTCTGAGACAAATTCTGACCATATCTGACACTCTCTGAAACAGACTGTCACACACTCTGACACTCTCTGAGACACATTGTGACACTCTCTGACTCTTTCTGTCTCTTTCTGAGACACTCTGTAACACTGTCTCACAGATTGTGACCATCTCTGAAATATTCTCTGACTCTCTCTGACACACACGGAAATACACTGCAATCTTCTCTGACAGACTGTGACACACTGTGACACACTCTGAGACTTACTGTGCCACTCTCTGGCTCTCTGAGATACACTGTGACACTCTCTGAGACAGGTGAAACTCTCGGAACCTCTCCGATACTCACTGTAACATTCTCTGACTCTCTCTGACACTCTCTGAGACACACTGTGACACTCTCTGATTCTCTATGATACCCTCTTAGACACACTGTGACACTCTCTGGCTCCCTCCGACACTCCCTGAGGAACACTGTGACACACTCTTACTAGACTGTGACACTCTCTGAGACATGCTGTGCCACTCTCTGACTGTCTGAGACTCACTAACACTCTCCGACTCTATCTGGTTCTCTGAGACACACTGTGACACTTTCTGAGACACACTGTGACACTCTCTGACTCTATCCGGATCTCTGAGACACACTGTGACACTCTCTGAGACACACTGTGACACACTTTGTCCCTCGCTGAGACAGACTGTGACACTCATTGACTCTCTCTTACACTCTCTGAAACACACTGTCACAATTTCTGACACACTGTGACATGTTCTGACAGACTGTGAAACATTGTGGCACTCTGACCATTTCTGAGACTCCCTGAGACCCAATGTGGCACTCTCTGACCGACTATGACACACTGTGACATTCTCTGACTTTCTCTGGCACTGAGGCACACTGTGACACTGTATGACAGCATGTGTACAAACTCTCTCTGACACTCTTTAGACACACCGTGACACTCTCTGCGACAAACTGTGACACTTTCTGACTCTCTCTGACTTTCTGAGATACACTGTGACACTCTCTGAGAAACACAGTGAAACTCTCTGAACTCTCCGATATTCACTGTGACACTCTTTGACTCTCTCTGACACTCTCTGGCACACACTGTGACACACTGTGACATTCTCAGACTCTCTCTAAAACTCTCTGAGGCACACTGTGACACTCTCTGACAAACTGTGACACACGGTCACTCTCTCTGACACTCTAAGGCATACTGTGACACTCGGTGACTCTCTCTGACAATGTCTGAGATACACTGTGACACTCTCTGGCAGACTGTGACACACTTTGACACTCTTGGACACTCTCTGAGACATACTATGACACTCTTTGACACACTCTGACACTCCATCGTGACATTCTCTGAAACAATGTGACACTCTCTGAGACACGCTGTGGGATTCGCTGACACTCTCTGAGGCACTCTGTGGCACTCTCTCCCTCGTACTGTCACTTTCTGAGATACATTGCGACACTCTCTAACAGTCTGTGACTCTGTATGACACTTTCTGAGACAGACTGTGACCCTCTCTGAGATAAACCCTGACCCTCTCTGAGACACATGACACACTCTGACCCTCTCTGAGACAAACTGTGTCACTCTCCGATTCTCTCTAACACTCTCTGACACTCTCTGAAACACACTATCACAATTTGACAAATTGATACCAACAGCCACACTCTCTGACAGACTGACCCACTGTGACGCTCTCTGACAGACTGTGACACACTCTGACACTCTCTGAGACAGACTGTGACGCTCTCTGACACTCTCTTAGACACACGGTGACACTCTCTGACACATGATGACACACTGTGACATTCCCTGAATCTCTCCGACACTCTTAAACATACTGCAACACTCTCTGAGACACACTGTGACACTTTCTGACTCTCTCTGACACTCTGAGACACACTGTAAAAATCTCCAATAATCCATGATATAGACTGCAACAGTCTCTGACTCTCTCTGGCACTCTCGGAGGCACACTGTGACACGCTCTGACAGACTGTGACACACTGTCACTCTCTCTGACACTCTGAGACACACTGTGGCATTCTCTGACTCTCTCCGACACTCTCTTAGACACAGTGCGAATCTCACTGAGACACACTGCGGCACTCTCTGACAGACTGTGACACATTGTGACATTCTCTGACTCTCTCTGATACTCTCTTAAATACAATGTGACACTCAAAGACTCTCTCCGACAATCCCTGAGGCACACTGTGACACACTCTGACAAACTGTGACACTCTCTGACCCTCTCTGACATCCTCTAACAGACTATGACACACTTTTACATTCTCTGACTTTCTCTGACGCTCACTGAGGCACACTGTGACACTTTCTGACACTCTGACTGTCTGAGAAACACTGCAACATTCTCTGACACTCTCTGAAGCACACTGTGACACTGTCTGACTCACTGTAAAACTCTCCTACACATCGTGAAATTCTCTGGGACATTGTTATACTCTCGGAGACACACTGTGGCACTCACTGACCCTCTCTGAGACACTGTAACACTCTCTGAAAGACTGTGACCCTCTCTGACACTCTCTGGGACAGACTGTGACCCTCTATGAGACAAACTCTGACCATCTCTGACACTATCTGAGACACACTGAGAAACACACGGACCCTCCATGAGACAGATTGGGACACTCATTGACTCTCTCCGACACGCTGTGAAACACACCGAGACACTCTGAAACACACTGTGGCGCACTATGACACTCTCTGACACACTGTGACACTCTCCGACTGACTATGACACTCTTTGAGACACGGTGACATTCTCTGAGACACTGTGACACTATATGAGACACACTGTGACACTTTCTGCCTCTCTATGGCTCTCTGAGACACACTGTGACACTCTCTGAGACTCATGTGACATTCTCTGAGACACTGTGTCACTCTCTGAGACACACAGTGGACTGTCTATCACTCTCTGAGACACACAGTTGACTCTCTTTCACTCTCTGAGACAGACTGTGACACTCTCTGAATCTCTCTACACTCTCTGAGGCCATCTGTGGCACTCCCTCACTCTTTCTGTTATTCTTCGAAGCACACTGTAACACTCTCTGACAGACTGTGACCCTCTCTGAGACAAACTCTGACCATCTCTGACACTCTCTGAGACAGACTGTAACACACTCTGACACCCTCTGAGACACATTGTAACACTCTCTGACTCTCTCTGTCACTTTGAGACACACTGTGACACATTCGGTCATCTCTGAAACTCTCTGAGACACACTGTGACACTCTCTGAGACACTGTGTCACTCTCTGAGACACACTGTGAAACTCTCTGATATACACTGTAACACTCTCTGACAGTCTCTGAGATACACCGTGACACTCTCTGACACTCTGTGACACTCTATCACTTTTTATGACACCCTAACATACACTGTGATGCTCTGTGACTCTCTCCGACACTGTCTGACATACACTGTGACACTCTCTGACAGACTATGACACACTGTGACATTCACTGACTTTCTCTGACACTCTCTGAGACACACTGTGACACATT
>NW_026868339.1:0-52500 GCF_020745735.1 Hemiscyllium ocellatum
CCCAGCCAGTTCCTAAATGCCAGGATCTCGGAGCGATGCCCAGTCTGGGTGAAGTCTCCCGCGTGAATCAGAATGTCGCCCTGAGGGAGGCTCCGTTGTTTGGTTCTCAGGTGGGTGTCCGAGATACAGACCACCCGGACGTATCCTGGGGAGGGGGGCGAACCTGGGGGCAATTCCTCCAACCTGCATACAACAAGACAAGAGGCAGTTCAGCCCATCGCCCCCTGTACCAGCCCTCACCCTGATCTGTCACTGTCTCCAAACACCCCCTCACTCTCTCCCAACTTTACCCTGTCCATGACAGTGGCAGTGCCTCAGAACCAGGGGGACAGAGTCTGAAGGAGATGTGGGGGGGGGGGGGGGAGCCGGACTGAGAGGAAGAGGGAATATCAACACGCTGAGGAACAGGGACTTAGTGTATACACGGGACATTGTAACAGGGGTGTATCATATATACAGGGCATTGTAACAGGGGTGTATCGTACATACGGGACATTGTAACAGGGGTGTATCGTATATACGGGACATTGTAACAGGGGTGTACCGTATATACGGGACATTGTAACAGGGGTGTATCGTATATACGGGACATTGTAACAGGGGTGTACCGTATATACGGGACATTGTAACAGGGATGTACCGTATATACAGGACATTGTAACAGGGGTGTATCGTATATACAGTACATTGTAACAGGGATGTATCGTATATACGGGACATTGTAACAGGGATGTATTGTATATACAGGACATTGTAACAGGGGTATATCATATATACGGGACATTGTAACAGGGGTGTATCGTATATACGGGACATTGTAACAGGGGTGTACCGTATATACGGGACATTGTAACAGGGGTGTATCGTATATACAGTACATTGTAACAGGGATGTATCGTATATGCAGAACATGGTAACAGGGGTGTATCGTATATACGGGACATTGTAACTGGGGTGTATCGTATATACAGTACATTGTAAAGTGGTGTATCGTATATACAGGACATTGTAACAGGGATGTATCGTATATACAGGACATTGTAACAGGGGTGTATCGTATATACAGTACATTGTAACAGGGATGTATCGTATATACGGGACATTGTAACAGGGGTGTATCGTATATACAGTACATTGTAACAGGGATGTATCGTATATGCAGGACATGGTAACAGGGGTGTATCGTATATACGGGACATTGTAACAGGAGTGTATCGTATATACGGGACATTGTAACAGGGATGTATTGTATATACGGGACATTGTAACAGGGGTATATCATATATACGGGACATTGTAACAGGGGTGTATCGTATATACGGGACATTGTAACAGGGGTGTACCGTATATACGGGACATTGTAACAGGGGTGTATCGTATATACAGTACATTGTAACAGGGATGTATCGTATATGCAGGACATGGTAACAGGGGTGTATCGTATATACGGGACATTGTAACAGGGGTGTATCGTATATACAGTACATTGTAACAGGGATGTATTGTATATACAGTACATTGTAAAGTGGTGTATCGTATATACAGGACATTGTAACAGGGATGTATCGTATATACGGGACATTGTAACAGGGGTGTATCGTATATACAGTACATTGTAACAGGGGTGTATCGTATATACAGGACATTGTAACAGGGATGTACCGTATATACGGGACATTGTAACAGGGGTGTATCATATACACGGGACATTGTAACAGGGATGTATCGTATATACAGGACATTGTAACAGGGGTGTATCATATATACAGTACATTGCAACAGGGACGTATCATATATACAGTACATTGTAACTGGGATGTATCGTACATACAGGACATTGTAACAGGGGTGTATCGTATATACAGTATATTGTAACAGGGATGTATCGTATATACGGGACATTGTAACAGGGGTGTATCGTATATACGGGACATTGTAACAGGGATGTATCGTATATACGGGACATTGTAACCGGGGTGTATCGCATATACGGGACATTGTAACAGGGGTGTATCGTACATACGGGACATTGTAACAGGGATGTATTGTACATACGGGACATTGTAACAGGGGTGTATCGTATATACAGGACATTGTAACAGGAGTATATCGTATATACAGTACATTGTAACAGGGATGTATCGTACATACGGGACATTGTAACAGGGATGTATCGTATATACGGGACATTGTAACAGGGGTGTACCGTATATACGGGACATTGTAACAGGGAAGTATCGTATATACGGGACATTGTAACAGGGGTGTATCATATATACAGTACATTGTAACAGGAGTGTATCGTATATGCAGGACATTGAAACAGGGGTGTATCATATATACGGGACATTGTAACAGGGATGTATCGTAGAAACAGGACATTGTAACAGGGATGTATCGTATATGCAGGACATTGAAACAGGGGTGTATCGTATATACGGGACATTGTAACAGGGATGTATCGTATATACAGGACATTGTAACAGGGATGTATCGTATATACAGGACATTGTAACAGGGGTGTATCGTATATACAGTACATTGTAACAGGGATGTATCGTATATACGGGACATTGTAACAGGGGTGTATCGTATATACGGGACATTGTAACAGTGGTGTATCGTATATACAGTGCATTGTAACAGGAGTGTATCGTATATACGGGACATTGTAACAGGGATGTATCATAAAACAGTACATTGTAACAGGGATGTATTGTATATACAGGACATTGTAACAGGAGTGTATCGTATATACAGGACATTGTAACAGGGATGTATCATATATACAGGACATTGTAACAGGGATGTATCGTATATACAGGACATTGTAACAGGGGTGTATCGTATAAACAGTACATTGTAACGGGGTGTATCGTATATACAGTACATTGTAACAGGAGTGTATCGTATATACGGGACATTGTAACAGGGATGTATCATATATACAGTACATTGTAACAGGGATGTATCGTATATACGGGACATTGTAACAGGGATGTATCATATATACAGTACATTGTAACAGGGATGTATTGTATATACAGTACATTGTAACAGGAGTGTATCGTATATACAGTACATTGTAACAGGGATGTATCGTATATACAGGACATTGTAACAGGGATGTATCATATATACAGGACATTGTAACAGGGGTGTATCGTATATACGGGACATTGTAACACGGGTGAATCATATATACAGGACATTGTAACAGGGATGTATCGTATATACAGTACATTGTAACAGGGGTGTATCGTATATACAGTACATTGTAACAGGGATGTATCGTACATACGGGACATTGTAACAGGGATGTATCGTATATACAGTACATTGTAACAGGGGTGTATCGTATATACGGGACATTGTAACAGGGATGTATCGTATATACAGGACATTGTAACAGGGGGTGTATCGTATATACAGGACATTGTAACAGGGGTGTATCGTATATACGGGACATTGTAACAGTGGTGTATCGTACATACAGGACATTGTAACAGGGGTGTATCGTATATACGGGTCATCGTAACAGGGATGTATCATATATACAGTACATTGTAACAGGGGTGTATCGTATACACGGGACATTGTAACAGGGATGTATCGTATATACGGGACATTGTAACAGAGATGTATCGTATATACAGTACATTGTAACAGGGGTGTACCGTATATACAGGACATTGTAACAGGGATGTATCGTATATACGGGACATTGTAACAGAGATGTATCGTATATACAGAACATTGTAACAGGGGTGTATCGTATATACAGGACATTGTAACAGGGATGTATCGTATATACAGGACATTGTAACAGGGGTGTATCGTATGTACGGGACATTGTAACAGTGGTGTATCGTATATACAGTACATTGTAACAGGAGTGTATCGGATATACGGGACATTGTAACAGGGATGTATCATATATACAGTACATTGTAACAGGGATGTATCGTATATACAGGACATTGTAACAGGGGTGTATCGTATATACAGGACATTGTAACAGGGGTGTATCGTATGTACGGGACATTGTAACAGTGGTGTATCGTATATACAGTACATTGTAACAGGAGTGTATCGGATATACGGGACATTGTAACAGGGATGTATCATATATACAGTACATTGTAACAGGGATGTATCATATATACAGTACATTGTAACAGGAGTGTATCGTATATACAGTGCATTGTAACAGGGATGTATCGTATATACAGGACATTGTAACAGGGATGTATCATATATACAGTACATTGTAACAGGAGTGTATCGTATATACAGTACATTGTAACAGGGATGTATCGTATATACGGGACATTGTAACAGAGATGTATCGTATATACAGTACATTGTAACAGGGGTGTACCGTATATACAGGACATTGTAACAGGGATGTATCGTATATACGGGACATTGTAACAGAGATGTATCGTATATACAGGACATTGTAACAGGGGTGTATCGTATATACAGGACATTGTAACAGGGATGTATCGTATATACAGGACATTGTAACAGGGGTGTATCGTATATACAGTACATTGTAACAGGGATGTATCGTATATACAGTACATTGTAACAGGGGTGTATCGTATATACAGTACATTGTAACAGGAGTGTATCGGATATACGGGACATTGTAACAGGGATGTATCATATATACAGTACATTGTAACAGGGATGTATCGTATATACAGTACATTGTAACAGGAGTGTATCGTATATACAGTGCATTGTAACAGGGATGTATCGTATATACAGGACATTGTAACAGGGATGTATCATATATACAGTACATTGTAACAGGAGTGTATCGTATATACAGGACATTGTAACAGGGATGTATCATATATACAGTACATTGTAACAGGAGTGTATCGTATATACAGTGCATTGTAACAGGGGTGTATCGTATATACAGTACATTGTAACAGGGATGTATCGTATATACAGGACATTGTAACAGGGATGTACCATGTATACGGGACATTGTAACAGGGGTGTATCATATACACGGGACATTGTAACAGGGATGTATCGTATATACAGGACATTGTATCAGGGGTGTATCATATATACAGTACATTGTAACAGGGACGTATCATATATACAGTACATTGTAACAGGGGTGTATCGTATATACGGGACATTGTAACAGGGGTGTATCGTATATACAGTACATTGTAACAGGAGTGTATCGTATATACAGTGCATTGTAACAGGGATGTATCGTATATACAGGACATTGTAACAGGGATGTATCGTATATACAGGACATTGTAACAGGGATGTACCATGTATACGGGACATTGTAACAGGGGTGTATCATATATACAGTACATTGTAACAGGAGTGTATCGTATATACGGGACATTGTAACAGGGATGTATTGTATATACAGGACATTGTAACAGGGATGTATCGTATATACAGGACATTGTAACAGGGATGTATCATGTATACGGGACATTGTAACAGGGGTGTATCATATACACGGGACATTGTAACAGGGATGTATCGTATATACAGGACATTGTATCAGGGGTGTATCATATATACAGGACATTGTAACAGGGGTGTATCGTATATACGGGACATTGTAACAGGGGTGTATCGTATATACAGTACATTGTAACAGGAGTGTATCATATATACAGTGCATTGTAACAGGGATGTATCGTATATACAGGACATTGTAACAGGGATGTATCGTATATACAGGACATTGTAACAGGGGTGTATCGTATATATAGGACATTGTAACAGGGATGTATCGTACATACGGGACATTGTAACGGGGTGTATCATATATACGGGACATTGTAACAGGGATGTGTGAGTGAGTGTGAGTGTGAGTGTGTGAGTGAGTGTGAGTGTGTCTGGGTGGATCCTCTCACTCACCGAAGTCTCCGATGCGGATCCCTCCTGAGCCGCAGGTATTCCGGGCTGAGTGGCCGGGGATCCATCCGCGATCCCCCCTCTCTCTCTCTCCTGCTCCTTCTCTCTCTCTCTCCTTCTCCTCCTCCTTCTCTCTCTCTGTCTCTCTCTCTCTGTCTTTCTCTGTCTATCTCTCTCTCTCCTTCTCCCCCTCTCTCTCTCTGTCTCTGTCTCTGTCTCTCTCTGTCTCTCCCCTCCTTCTCTCTCTCTCTCTCTCTCCTTTTCCTTCTCTCTCTCTCTCTCCCCCTCTCTCTCTGTCTCTGTCTCTCTCCTTTTCCTTCTCTCTCTCTCTCTCTATCTCTGTCTCTGTCTCTCTCTCTCTCTCTCTCTGCAAACCGAAAGTGTTTGCACCCAGATTAACAGGAAGAGCCGGTTCCTGCAGGATCCTCCCCCAGGGTGGGGACAGCAAATCCCCGACCCACACAGACCCAGGGGGGGTGGGGACAGCAAATCCCCGACCCACACAGACCCAGGGGGGGTGGGGACAGCAGATCCCCGACCCACACAGACCCAGGGGGGTGGGGACAGCAAATCCCCGACCCACACAGACCCAGGGGGGGTGGGGACAGCAAATCCCCGACCCACACAGACCCAGGGGGGGTGGGGACAGCAAATCCCTGACCCACACAGACCCAGGGGGGTGGGGACAGCAAATCCCCGACCCACACAGACCCAGGGGGGTGGGGACAGCAGATCCCCGACCCACACAGACCCAGGGGGGGTGGGGACAGCAAATCCCCGACCCACACAGACCCAGGGGGGTGGGGACAGCAAATCCCCGACCCACACAGACCCAGGGGGGGTGGGGACAGCAAATCCCCGACCCACACAGACCCAGGGGGGTGGGGACAGCAAATCCCCGACCCACACAGACCCAGGGGGGGTGGGGACAGCAGATCCCCGACCCACACAGACCCAGGGGGGTGGGGACAGCAAATCCCCGACCCACACAGACCCAGGGGGGTGGGGACAGCAAATCCCCGACCCACACAGACCCAGGGGGGTGGGGACAGCAAATCCCCGACCCACACAGACCCAGGGGGGGTGGGGACAGCAAATCCCCGACCCACACAGACCCGGGGGGGTGGGGACAACAAATCCCCGACCCACACAGACCCAGGGGGGGTGGGGACAGCAGATCCCCGACCCACACAGACCCAGGGGGGGTGGGGACAGCAAATCCCCGACCCTCACAGACCCAGGGGGGGTGGGGACAGCAAATCCCCGACCCACACAGACCCAGGGGGGTTGGATCCCTCTCTGTGTGAGAGAGATCATTGACCCTTACACGGCCCCCGCCCAGGGATCTCTGTGGGAGGGTCAGTGCTGAGGGAGGGTCAGTGCTGAGGGAGGGTCAGTGCTGAGGGAGTGGGTGCTGTGGGAGGGTCAGTCCTGAGGGAGGGTCAGTGCTGAGGGAGTGGGTGCTGAGGGAGGGTCAGTGCTGAGGGAGCGGGTGGTGTGGGAGGGTCGGTGCTGAGGTAGCGGGTGGTGTGGGAGGGTCGGTGCTGAGGGAGTGGGTGCTGTGGGAGGGATAGTGCTGAGGGAGGGTCAGTGCTGAGGGAGCGGGTGCTGTGGGAGGGTCAGTGCTGAGGGAGGGTCAGTGCTGAGGGAGTGGATGCTGTGGAAGGGTCAGTGCTGAGGGAGGGTCAGTGCTGGGGACGGTCAGTGCTGAGGGAGTGGGTGCTGTGGAAGGGTCAGTGCTGAGGGAGGGTCAGTGCTGGGGGACGGTCAGTGCTGAGGGAGTGGTTGCTGAGGGAGGATCAGTGCTGAGGGAGTGGGTGCTGTGGGAGGGTCAGTGCTGTGGGAGGGTCAGTGCTGAGGGAGTGGGTGCTGTGGGAGGGTCAGTGCTGAGGGAGTGGGTGCTGTGGGAGGGTCAGTGCTGTGGGAGGGTCAGTGCTGAGGGAGTGGGCGCTGTGGAAGGGTCAGTGCTGAGGGAGGGTCAGTGCTGGGGGACGGTCAGTGCTGAGGGAGTGGTTGCTGAGGGAGGATCAGTGCTGAGGGAGTGGGTGCTGTGGGAGGGTCAGTGCTGTGGGAGGGTCAGTGCTGAGGGAGTGGGTGCTGTGGGAGGGTCAATGCTGAGGGAGTGGGTGCTGTGGGAGGGTCAGTGCTGAGGGAGGGTCAGTGCTGAGGGAGTGGGTGCTGTGGGAGGGTCAGTGCTGAGGGAGCGGGTGCTGTGGGAGGGTCAGTGCTGTGGGAGGGTCAGTGCTGAGGGAGTGGGCGCTGTGGGAGGGTCAGTGCTGAGGGTGCGGGTGCTGTGGGAGGGTCAGTGCTGAGGGAGGGTCAGTGCTGAGGGAGTGGGTGCTGTGGGAGGGGCAGTGCTGAGGGAGTGGGTGCTGTGGGAGGGTCAGTGCTGAGGGAGGGTCAGTGCTGAGGGAGTGGGTGCTGGGGGAGGGTCAGTGCTGTGGGAGGGTCAGTGCTGAGGGAGGGTCAGTGCTGAGGGAGTGGGTGCTGTGGGAGGGTCAGTGCTGAGGGATTGGGTGCTGTGGGAGGGTCAGTGCTGAGGGAGGGTCAGTGCTGAGGGAGGTTCAGTGCTGGGGGAGTAGTTGCTGAGGGAGGGTCAGTGCTGAGGGAGCGGGCGCTGTGGGAGGGTCAGTGCTGAGGGAGCGGGTGCTGTGGGAGGGTCAGTGCTGAGGGATGGTCAGTGCTGAGGGAGGGTCAGTGCTGAGGGAGCGGGTGTTGTGGGAGGGTCAATGCTGAGGGAGCGGGTGCTGTGGGAGGGATAGTGCTGAGGGAGTGGGCGCTGTGTGAGGGTCAGTGCTGAGGGAGTGGGTGCTATAGGAGGGTCAGTGCTGTGGGAGGGTCAGTGCTGAGGGAGCGGGTGCTGTGGGAGGGCCAGTGCTGTGGGAGGGTCAGTGCTGAGGGAGGGTAAGTGCTGAGGGAGCGGGTGCTGTGGGAGGGTCAATGCTGAGGGAGGGTCAGTGCTGCGGGAGCGGGTGCTGTGGGAGGGTCAGTGCTGAGGGAGCGGGTGCTGTGGGAGGGTCAGTGCTGAGGGAGCGGGTGCTGTGGGAGGGTCAGTGCTGAGGGAGGGTCAGTGCTGAGGGAGTGGGTGCTGTGGGAGGGTCAGTGCTGTGGGAGGGTCAGTGCTGAGGGAGGGTCAGTGCTGAGGGAGCGGGTGCTGTGGGAGGGTCAGTGCTGAGGGAGGGTCAGTGCTGAGGGAGTGAGTGCTGTGGGAGGGTCAGTGCTGAGGGAGTGGGTGCTATGGGAGGGTCAGTGCTGAGGGAGGGTCAGTGCTGTGGGAGGGTCAGTGCTGAGGGAGGGTCAGTGCTGAGGGAGCGGGTGCTGTGGGAGGGTCAGTGCTGAGGGAGGGTCAGTGCTGAGGGAGTGAGTGCTGTGGGAGGGTAAGTGCTGAGGGAGTGGGTGCTGTGGGACGGTCAGTGCTGAGGGAGTGGGTGCTGTGGGAGGGTCCGTGCTGTGGGAGGGTCGGTGCTGAGGGCGCGGGTGCTGTGGGAGGGTCAGTGCTGAGGGAGTTGGTGCTGAGGGAGGGTCAGTGCTGAGGGAGTGGGTGCTGTGGGAGGTCAGTGCTGAGGGAGGGTCAGTGCTGAGGGAGTGGGTGCTGTGGGAGGGTCAGTGCTGAGGGAGTGGGTGCTGTGGGAGGGTCAGTGCTGTGGGAGGGTCAGTGCTGAGGGAGTGGGCGCTGTGGGAGGGTCAGTGCTGAGGGTGCGGGTGCTGTGGGAGGGTCAGTGCTGAGGGAGGGTCAGTGCTGAGGGAGTGGGTGCTGTGGGAGGGGCAGTGCTGAGGGAGTGGGTGCTGTGGGAGGGTCAGTGCTGAGGGAGGGTCAGTGCTGAGGGAGTGGGTGCTGGGGAGGGTCTGTGCTGTGGGAGGGTCAGTGCTGAGGGAGGGTCAGTGCTGAGGGAGTGGGTGCTGTGGGAGGGTCAGTGCTGAGGGATTGGGTGCTGTGGGAGGGTCAGTGCTGAGGGAGGGTCAGTGCTGAGGGAGGTTCAGTGCTGGGGGAGTAGTTGCTGAGGGAGGGTCAGTGCTGAGGGAGCGGGCGCTGTGGGAGGGTCAGTGCTGAGGGAGCGGGTGCTGTGGGAGGGTCAGTGCTGAGGGATGGTCAGTGCTGAGGGAGGGTCAGTGCTGAGGGAGCGGGTGTTGTGGGAGGGTCAATGCTGAGGGAGCGGGTGCTGTGGGAGGGATAGTGCTGAGGGAGTGGGCGCTGTGTGAGGGTCAGTGCTGAGGGAGTGGGTGCTGTGGGAGGGTCAATGCTGAGGGAGGGTCAGTGCTGCGGGAGCGGGTGCTGTGGGAGGGTCAGTGCTGAGGGAGCGGGTGCTGTGGGAGGGTCAGTGCTGAGGGAGGGTCAGTGCTGAGGGAGTGGGTGCTGTGGGAGGGTCAGTGCTGTGGGAGGGTCAGTGCTGAGGGAGGGTCAGTGCTGAGGGAGCGGGTGCTGTGGGAGGGTCAGTGCTGAGGGAGGGTCAGTGCTGAGGGAGTGAGTGCTGTGGGAGGGTCAGTGCTGAGGGAGTGGGTGCTATGGGAGGGTCAGTGCTGAGGGAGGGTCAGTGCTGTGGGAGGGTCAGTGCTGAGGGAGGGTCAGTGCTGAGGGAGCGGGTGCTGTGGGAGGGTCAGTGCTGAGGGAGTGGGTGCTGTGGGAGGGTCCGTGCTGTGGGAAGGTCGGTGCTGAGGGAGCGGGTGCTGTGGGAGGGTCAGTGCTGAGGGAGCGGGTGCTGTGGGAGGGTCAGTGCTGAGGGAGGGTCAGTGCTGAGGGAGTGAGTGCTGTGGGAGGGTAAGTGCTGAGGGAGTGGGTGCTGTGGGAGGGTCCGTGCTGTGGGAAGGTCGGTGCTGAGGGAGCGGGTGCTGTGGGAGGGTCAGTGCTGAGGGAGTTGGTGCTGAGGGAGGGTCAGTGCTGAGGGAGATGACGATGTGGGAGGGTCAGTGCTGTGGGAGGGTCAGTGCTGAGGGAGCGGGTGCTGTGGGAGGGTCAGTGCTGAGGGAGCGGGTGCTGTGGGAGGGTCAGTGTTGAGGGAGAGTCAGTGCTGAGGGAGTTGGTGCTGAGGGAGGGTCAGTGCTGAGGGAGATGACGCTGTGGGAGGGTCAGTGCTGAGGGAGCGGGTGCTGTGGGAGGGTCAGTGCTGAGGGAACGGGTGCTGTGGGAGGGTCAGTGCTGAGGGAGCGGGTGCTGTGAGAGGGTCAGTGCTGAGGGAGCGGGTGCTGTGGGAGGGTCAGTGCTGAGGGAGCGGGTGCTGTGGGAGGGTCAGTGCTGAGGGAGCGGGTGCTGTGGGAGGGTCAGTGCTGAGGGAGGGGGTGCTCTGGGACGGTCAGTGCTGAGGGAGTGGGTGCTGAGGGAGGGTCAGTGCTGAGGGAGCGGGTGCTGTGTGAGGGTCAGTCCTGAGGGAGTGGGTGCTATGTGAGGGTCAGTGCTGAGGGAGCGGGTGCTGTGGGAGGGTCGGTGCTGTGGGAGGGTCGGTGCTGAGGGAGTGGGTGCTGTGGGAGGGTCAGTGCTGAGGGATGGTCAGTGCTGAGGGAGGGTCAGTGCTGAGGGAGCGGGTGTTGTGGGAGGGTCAATGCTGAGGGAGCGGGTGCTGTGGGAGGGTCAGTGCTGAGGGAGGGTCAGTGCTGAGGGAGGTTCAGTGCTGGGGGAGTAGTTGCTGAGGGAGGGTCAGTGCTGAGGGAGCGGGCGCTGTGGGAGGGTCAGTGCTGAGGGAGCGGGTGCTGTGGGAGGGTCAGTGCTGAGGGATGGTCAGTGCTGAGGGAGGGTCAGTGCTGAGGGAGCGGGTGTTGTGGGAGGGTCAATGCTGAGGGAGCGGGTGCTGTGGGAGGGATAGTGCTGAGGGAGTGGGCGCTGTGTGAGGGTCAGTGCTGAGGGAGTGGGTGCTGTGGGAGGGTCAATGCTGAGGGAGGGTCAGTGCTGCGGGAGCGGGTGCTGTGGGAGGGTCAGTGCTGAGGGAGCGGGTGCTGTGGGAGGGTCAGTGCTGAGGGAGGGTCAGTGCTGAGGGAGTGGGTGCTGTGGGAGGGTCAGTGCTGTGGGAGGGTCAGTGCTGAGGGAGGGTCAGTGCTGAGGGAGCGGGTGCTGTGGGAGGGTCAGTGCTGAGGAGGGTCAGTGCTGAGGGAGTGAGTGCTGTGGGAGGGTCAGTGCTGAGGGAGTGGGTGCTATGGGAGGGTCAGTGCTGAGGGAGGGTCAGTGCTGTGGGAGGGTCAGTGCTGAGGGAGGGTCAGTGCTGAGGGAGCGGGTGCTGTGGGAGGGTCAGTGCTGAGGGAGTGGGTGCTGTGGGAGGGTCCGTGCTGTGGGAAGGTCGGTGCTGAGGGAGCGGGTGCTGTGGGAGGGTCAGTGCTGAGGGAGCGGGTGCTGTGGGAGGGTCAGTGCTGAGGGAGGGTCAGTGCTGAGGGAGTGAGTGCTGTGGGAGGGTAAGTGCTGAGGGAGTGGGTGCTGTGGGAGGGTCCGTGCTGTGGGAAGGTCGGTGCTGAGGGAGCGGGTGCTGTGGGAGGGTCAGTGCTGAGGGAGTTGGTGCTGAGGGAGGGTCAGTGCTGAGGGAGATGACGATGTGGGAGGGTCAGTGCTGTGGGAGGGTCAGTGCTGAGGGAGCGGGTGCTGTGGGAGGGTCAGTGCTGAGGGAGCGGGTGCTGTGGGAGGGTCAGTGTTGAGGGAGAGTCAGTGCTGAGGGAGTTGGTGCTGAGGGAGGGTCAGTGCTGAGGGAGATGACGCTGTGGGAGGGTCAGTGCTGAGGGAGCGGGTGCTGTGGGAGGGTCAGTGCTGAGGGAACGGGTGCTGTGGGAGGGTCAGTGCTGAGGGAGCGGGTGCTGTGAGAGGGTCAGTGCTGAGGGAGCGGGTGCTGTGGGAGGGTCAGTGCTGAGGGAGCGGGTGCTGTGGGAGGGTCAGTGCTGAGGGAGCGGGTGCTGTGGGAGGGTCAGTGCTGAGGGAGGGGGTGCTCTGGGACGGTCAGTGCTGAGGGAGTGGGTGCTGAGGGAGGGTCAGTGCTGAGGGAGCGGGTGCTGTGTGAGGGTCAGTCCTGAGGGAGTGGGTGCTATGTGAGGGTCAGTGCTGAGGGAGCGGGTGCTGTGGGAGGGTCGGTGCTGTGGGAGGGTCGGTGCTGAGGGAGTGGGTGCTGTGGGAGGGTCAGTGCTGAGGGAGATGACGCTGTGGGAGGGTCAGTGCTGAGGGAGTGGGTGCTATGGGAGGGTCAGTGCTGAGGGAGTGGGTGCTGTGGGAGGGTCAGTGCTGAGGGAGTGGGTGCTATGGGAGGGTCAGTGCTGAGGGAGTCGGTGCTGTGGGAGGGTCGGTGCTGTGGGAGGGTCGGTGCTGAGGGAGTGGGTGCTGTGGGAGGGTCAGTGCTGAGGGAGCGGGTGCTGTGGGAAGGTCAGTGCTGAGGGAGCGGGTGCTTTGGGAGGGTCGATGCTGAGGGAGGGTCAGTGCTGTGGGAGGGTCAGTGCTGGGGGAGTGGGTGCTGTGGGAGGGTCAGTGCTGAGGGAGGGTCAGTGCCTGGGGAGGGTCAGTGCTGAGGGAGCAGGTGTTGTGGGAGGGTCAATGCTGAGGGAGCGGGTGCTGTGGGAGGGATAGTGCTGAGGGAGTGGGCGCTGTGTGAGGGTCAGTGCTGAGGGAGTGGGTGCTATAGGAGGGTCAGTGCTGTGGGAGGGTCAGTGCTGAGGGAGCGGGTGCTGTGGGAGGGCCAGTGCTGTGGGAGGGTCAGTGCTGAGGGAGGGTAAGTGCTGAGGGAGCGGGTGCTGTGGGAGGGTCAATGCTGAGGGAGGGTCAGTGCTGCGGGAGCGGGTGCTGTGGGAGGGTCAGTGCTGAGGGAGCGGGTGCTGTGGGAGGGTCAGTGCTGAGGGAGCGGGTGCTGTGGGAGGGTCAGTGCTGAGGGAGGGTCAGTGCTGAGGGAGTGGTGCTGTGGGAGGGTCAGTGCTGTGGGAGGGTCAGTGCTGAGGGAGGGTCAGTGCTGAGGGAGCGGGTGCTGTGGGAGGGTCAGTGCTGAGGGAGGGTCAGTGCTGAGGGAGTGAGTGCTGTGGGAGGGTCAGTGCTGAGGGAGTGGGGGCTATGGGAGGGTCAGTGCTGAGGGAGGGTCAGTGCTGTGGGAGGGTCAGTGCTGAGGGAGGGTCAGTGCTGAGGGAGCGGGTGCTGTGGGAGGGTCAGTGCTGGGGGAGGGTCAGTGCTGAGGGAGTGAGTGCTGTGGGAGGGTAAGTGCTGAGGGAGTGGGTGCTGTGGGACGGTCAGTGCTGAGGGAGTGGGTGCTGTGGGAGGGTCCGTGCTGTGGGAAGGTCGGTGCTGAGGGAGCGGGTGCTGTGGGAGGGTCAGTGCTGAGGGAGTTGGTGCTGAGGGAGGGTCAGTGCTGAGGGAGTGGGTGCTGTGGGAGGGTCAGTGCTGAGGGAGGGTCAGTGCTGAGGGAGTGGGTGCTGTGGGAGGGTCAGTGCTGAGGGAGTGGGTGCTGTGGGAGGGTCAGTGCTGTGGGAGGGTCAGTGCTGAGGGAGTGGGCGCTGTGGGAGGGTCAGTGCTGAGGGTGCGGGTGCTGTGGGAGGGTCAGTGCTGAGGGAGGGTCAGTGCTGAGGGAGGGGGTGCTGTGGGAGGGGCAGTGCTGTGGGAGTGGGTGCTGTGGGAGGGTCAGTGCTGAGGGAGGGTCAGTGCTGAGGGAGTGGGTGCTGGGGAGGGTCAGTGCTGTGGGAGGGTCAGTGCTGAGGGAGGGTCAGTGCTGAGGGAGTGGGTGCTGTGGGAGGGTCAGTGCTGAGGGATTGGGTGCTGTGGGAGGGTCAGTGCTGAGGGAGGGTCAGTGCTGAGGGAGGTTCAGTGCTGGGGGAGTAGTTGCTGAGGGAGGGTCAGTGCTGAGGGAGCGGGCGCTGTGGGAGGGTCAGTGCTGAGGGAGCGGGTGCTGTGGGAGGGTCAGTGCTGAGGGATGGTCAGTGCTGAGGGAGGGTCAGTGCTGAGGGAGCGGGTGTTGTGGGAGGGTCAATGCTGAGGGAGCGGGTGCTGTGGGAGGGATAGTGCTGAGGGAGTGGGCGCTGTGTGAGGGTCAGTGCTGAGGGAGTGGGTGCTGTGGGAGGGTCAATGCTGAGGGAGGGTCAGTGCTGCGGGAGCGGGTGCTGTGGGAGGGTCAGTGCTGAGGGAGCGGGTGCTGTGGGAGGGTCAGTGCTGAGGGAGGGTCAGTGCTGAGGGAGTGGGTGCTGTGGGAGGGTCAGTGCTGTGGGAGGGTCAGTGCTGAGGGAGGGTCAGTGCTGAGGGAGCGGGTGCTGTGGGAGGGTCAGTGCTGAGGGAGGGTCAGTGCTGAGGGAGTGAGTGCTGTGGGAGGGTCAGTGCTGAGGGAGTGGGTGCTATGGGAGGGTCAGTGCTGAGGGAGGGTGAGTGCTGTGGGAGGGTCAGTGCTGAGGGAGGGTCAGTGCTGAGGGAGCGGGTGCTGTGGGAGGGTCAGTGCTGAGGGAGGGTCAGTGCTGAGGGAGTGAGTGCTGTGGGAGGGTAAGTGCTGAGGGAGGGGGTGCTGTGGGAGGGTCCGTGCTGTGGGAAGGTCGGTGCTGAGGGAGCGGGTGCTGTGGGAGGGTCAGTGCTGAGGGAGTTGGTGCTGAGGGAGGGTCAGTGCTGAGGGAGATGACGATGTGGGAGGGTCAGTGCTGTGGGAGGGTCAGTGCTGAGGGAGCGGGTGCTGTGGGAGGGTCAGTGCTGAGGGAGCGGGTGCTGTGGGAGGGTCAGTGTTGAGGGAGAGTCAGTGCTGAGGGAGTTGGTGCTGAGGGAGGGTCAGTGCTGAGGGAGATGACGCTGTGGGAGGGTCAGTGCTGAGGGAGCGGGTGCTGTGGGAGGGTCAGTGCTGAGGGAACGGGTGCTGTGGGAGGGTCAGTGCTGAGGGAGCGGGTGCTGTGAGAGGGTCAGTGCTGAGGGAGCGGGTGCTGTGGGAGGGTCAGTGCTGAGGGAGCGGGTGCTGTGGGAGGGTCAGTGCTGAGGGAGCGGGTGCTGTGGGAGGGTCAGTGCTGAGGGAGGGGGTGCTCTGGGACGGTCAGTGCTGAGGGAGTGGGTGCTGAGGGAGGGTCAGTGCTGAGGGAGCGGGTGCTGTGTGAGGGTCAGTCCTGAGGGAGTGGGTGCTATGTGAGGGTCAGTGCTGAGGGAGCGGGTGCTGTGGAGGGTCAGTGCTGAGGGAGCGGGTGCTGTGGGAGGGTCGGTGCTGAGGGAGTGGGTGCTGTGGGAGGGTCAGTGCTGAGGGAGATGACGCTGTGGGAGGGTCGGTGCTGAGGGAGTGAGTGCTGTGGGAGGGTAAGTGCTGAGGGAGTGGGTGCTGTGGGAGGGTCAGTGCTGAGGGAGGGTCTGTGCTGAGGGAGTGGGTGCTATGGGAGGGTCAGTGCTGAGGGAGGGTCAGTGCTGTGGGAGTGGGTGCTGTGGGAGGGTCAGTGCTGAGGGAGTGGGTGCTGTGGGACGGTCAGTGCTGAGGGAGCGAGTGCTGTGGGAGGGTCAGTGTTGAGGGAGAGTCACTGCTGAGGGAGTGGGTGCTGTGGGAGGGTCAGTGCTGAGGGAGATGACGCTGTGGGAGGGTCAGTGCTGTGGGAGGGTCAGTGCTGAGGGAGGGTCAGTGCTGAGGGAGTGGGTGCTGTGGGAGGGTCAGTGCTGAGGGAGTGGGTGCTGTGGGAGGGTCAGTGCTGTGGGAGGGTCAGTGCTGAGGGAGTGGGCGCTGTGGAAGGGTCAGTGCTGAGGGAGGGTCAGTGCTGGGGGACGGTCAGTGCTGAGGGAGTGGTTGCTGAGGGAGGATCAGTGCTGAGGGAGTGGGTGCTGTGGGAGGGTCAGTGCTGTGGGAGGGTCAGTGCTGAGGGAGTGGGTGCTGTGGGAGGGTCAGTGCTGAGGGAGTGGGTGCTGTGGGAGGGTCAGTGCTGAGGGAGGGTCAGTGCTGAGGGAGTGGGTGCTGTGGGAGGGTCAGTGCTGAGGGAGTGGGTGCTGTGGGAGGGTCAGTGCTGTGGGAGGGTCAGTGCTGAGGGAGTGGGCGCTGTGGGAGGGTCAGTGCTGAGGGTGCGGGTGCTGTGGGAGGGTCAGTGCTGAGGGAGGGTCAGTGCTGAGGGAGTGGGTGCTGTGGGAGGGGCAGTGCTGAGGGAGTGGGTGCTGTGGGAGGGTCAGTGCTGAGGGAGGGTCAGTGCTGAGGGAGTGGGTGCTGGGGAGGGTCAGTGCTGTGGGAGGGTCAGTGCTGAGGGAGGGTCAGTGCTGAGGGAGTGGGTGCTGTGGGAGGGTCAGTGCTGAGGGATTGGGTGCTGTGGGAGGGTCAGTGCTGAGGGAGGGTCAGTGCTGAGGGAGGTTCAGTGCTGGGGGAGTAGTTGCTGAGGGAGGGTCAGTGCTGAGGGAGCGGGCGCTGTGGGAGGGTCAGTGCTGAGGGAGCGGGTGCTGTGGGAGGGTCAGTGCTGAGGGATGGTCAGTGCTGAGGGAGCGGGTGCTGAGGGAGGGTCAGTGCTGAGGGAGCGGGTGTTGTGGGAGGGTCAATGCTGAGGGAGCGGGTGCTGTGGGAGGGATAGTGCTGAGGGAGTGGGCGCTGTGTGAGGGTCAGTGCTGAGGGAGTGGGTGCTATAGGAGGGTCAGTGCTGTGGGAGGGTCAGTGCTGAGGGAGCGGGTGCTGTGGGAGGGCCAGTGCTGTGGGAGGGTCAGTGCTGAGGGAGGGTAAGTGCTGAGGGAGCGGGTGCTGTGGGAGGGTCAATGCTGAGGGAGGGTCAGTGCTGAGGGAGCGGGTGCTGTGGGAGGGTCAGTGCTGAGGGAGCGGGTGCTGTGGGAGGGTCAGTGCTGAGGGAGCGGGTGCTGTGGGAGGGTCAGTGCTGAGGGAGGGTCAGTTCTGAGGGAGTGGGTGCTGTGGGAGGGTCAGTGCTGTGGGAGGGTCAGTGCTGAGGGAGGGTCAGTGCTGAGGGAGCGGGTGCTGTGGGAGGGTCAGTGCTGAGGGAGGGTCAGTGCTGAGGGAGTGAGTGCTGTGGGAGGGTCAGTGCTGAGGGAGTGGGTGCTATGGGAGGGTCAGTGCTGAGGGAGGGTCAGTGCTGTGGGAGGGTCAGTGCTGAGGGAGGGTCAGTGCTGAGGGAGCGGGTGCTGTGGGAGGGTCAGTGCTGAGGGAGGGTCAGTGCTGAGGGAGTGAGTGCTGTGGGAGGGTAAGTGCTGAGGGAGTGGGTGCTGTGGGAGGGTCAGTGCTGAGGGAGTGGGTGCTGTGGGAGGGTCCGTGCTGTGGGAAGGTCGGTGCTGAGGGAGCGGGTGCTGTGGGAGGGTCAGTGCTGAGGGAGTTGGTGCTGAGGGAGGGTCAGTGCTGAGGGAGATGACGATGTGGGAGGGTCAGTGCTGAGGGAGCGGGTGCTGTGGGAGGGTCAGTGCTGAGGGAGCGGGTGCTGTGGGAGGGTCAGTGTTGAGGGAGAGTCAGTGCTGAGGGAGTTGGTGCTGAGGGAGGGTCAGTGCTGAGGGAGATGACGCTGTGGGAGGGTCAGTGCTGAGGGAGCGGGTGCTGTGGGAGGGTCAGTGCTGAGGGAACGGGTGCTGTGGGAGGGTCAGTGCTGAGGGAGCGGGTGCTGTGAGAGGGTCAGTGCTGAGGGAGCGGGTGCTGTGGGAGGGTCAGTGCTGAGGGAGCGGGTGCTGTGGGAGGGTCAGTGCTGAGGGAGCGGGTGCTGTGGGAGGGTCAGTGCTGAGGGAGGGGGTGCTCTGGGACGGTCAGTGCTGAGGGAGTGGGTGCTGAGGGAGGGTCAGTGCTGAGGGAGCGGGTGCTGTGTGAGGGTCAGTCCTGAGGGAGTGGGTGCTATGTGAGGGTCAGTGCTGAGGGAGCGGGTGCTGTGGGAGGGTCGGTGCTGTGGGAGGGTCGGTGCTGAGGGAGTGGGTGCTGTGGGAGGGTCAGTGCTGAGGGAGCGGGTGCTGTGGGAAGGTCAGTGCTGAGGGAGCGGGTGCTTTGGGAGGGTCGATGCTGAGGGAGGGTCAGTGCTGTGGGAGGGTCAGTGCTGGGGGAGTGGGTGCTGTGGGAGGGTCAGTGCTGAGGGAGGGTCAGTGCCTGGGGAGGGTCAGTGCTGAGGGAGTGGGTGCTGTGGGAGGGTCAGTGCTGAGGGAGGGTCAGTGCTGAGGGAGGGTCAGTGCTGGGGGAGTGGTTGCTGAGGGAGGATCAGTGCTGAGGGAGCGGGCGCTGTGGGAGGGTCAGTGCTGAGGGAGCGGGTGCTGTGGGAGGGTCAGTGCTGAGGGATGGTCAGTGCTGAGGGAGCGGGTGCTGTGGGAGGGTCAGTGCTGTGGGAGGGTCAGTGCTGAGGGATGGTCAGTGCTGAGGGAGCGGGTGCTGTGGGAGGGTCAGTGCTGTGGGAGGGTCAGTGCTGAGGGAGGGTCAGTGCAGAGGGAGCGGGTGCTGTGGGAGGGTCAATGCTGAGGGAGCGGGTGCTGTGGGAGGGTCAGTGCTGAGGGAGCGGGTGCTGTGGGAGGGTCAGTGCTGAGGGATGGTCAGTGCTGAGGGAGCGGGTGCTGTGGGAGGGTCAGTGCTGTGGGAGGGTCAGTGCTGAGGGATGGTCAGTGCTGAGGGAGCGGGTGCTGTGGGAGGGTCAGTGCTGTGGGAGGGTCAGTGCTGAGGGAGGGTCAGTGCAGAGGGAGCGGGTGCTGTGGGAGGGTCAATGCTGAGGGAGCGGGTGCTGTGGGAGGGATAGTGCTGAGGGAGTGGGCGCTGTGGGAGGGTCAGTGCTGAGGGAGTGGGTGCTGTAGGAGGGTCAGTGCTGAGGGAGCGGGTGCTGTGGGAGGGTCAGTGCTGTGGGAGGGTTAGTGCTGAGGGAGGGTCAGTGCTGAGGGAGCAGGTGCTGTGGGAGGGTCAGTGCAGAGGGAGCGGGTGCTGTGGGAGGGTCAATGCTGAGGGAGGGTCAGTGCTGTGGGAGGGTCAGTGCTGAGGGAGCGGGTGCTGTGGGAGGGTCAGTGCTGAGGGAGCGGGTGCTGTGGGAGGGTCAGTGCTGAGGGAGGGTCAGTGCTGAGGAGCGGGTGCTGTGGGAGGGTCAGTGCTGTGGGAGGGTCAGTGCTGAGGGAGGGTCAGTGCTGAGGGAGTGGGTGCTGTGGGAGGGTCAGTGCTGTGGGAGGGTCAGTGCTGAGGGAGGGTCAGTGCTGAGGGAGCGGGTGCTGTGGGAGGGTCAGTGCTGAGGGAGGGTCAGTGCTGAGGGAGTGAGTGCTATGGGAGGGTAAGTGCTGAGGGAGTGGGTGCTGTGGGAGGGTCAGTGCTGAGGGAGGGTCTGTGCTGAGGGAGTGGGTGCTATGGGAGGGTCAGTGCTGAGGGAGGGTCAGTGCTGTGGGAGTGGGTGCTGTGGGAGGGTCAGTGCTGAGGGAGTGGGTGCTGTGGGACGGTCAGTGCTGAGGGAGCGGGTGCTGTGGGAGGGTCAGTGCTGAGGGAGAGTCACTGCTGAGGGAGTGGGTGCTGTGGGAGGGTCAGTGCTGAGGGAGATGACGCTGTGGGAGGGTCAGTGCTGAGGGAGGGTCAGTGCTGAGGGAGCGGATGCTGTGGGAGGGTCAGTGCTGAGGGAGTGGGTGCTGTGGGAGGGTCAGTGATGAGGGAGCGGGTGCTGTGGGAGGGTCAGTGCTGAGGGAGGGTCAGTGCTGAGGGAGTGAGTGCTGTGGGAGGGTAAGTGCTGAGGGAGTGGGTGCTGTGGGAGGGTCAGTGCTGAGGGAGCGGGTGCTGCTGTGGGAGGGTCAGTGCTGAGGGAGGGGGTGCTCTGGGAGGGTCAGTGCTGAGGGAGTGGGTGCTGAGGAGGGTCAGTGCTGAGGGAGCGGGTGCTGTGTGAGGGTCAGTGCTGAGGGAGTGGGTGCTATGTGAGGCTCAGTGCTGAGGGAGCGGGTGCTGTGGGAGGGTCGGTGCTGTGGGAGGGTCGGTGCTGAGGGAGTGGGTGCTGTGGGAGGGTCAGTGCTGAGGGAGCGGGTGCTGTGGGAAGGTCAGTGCTGAGGGAGCGGGTGCTTTGGGAGGGTCGATGCTGAGGGAGGGTCAGTGCTGTGGGAGGGTCAGTGCTGGGGGAGTGGGTGCTGTGGGAGGGTCAGTGCTGAGGGAGGGTCAGTGCTGGGGAGGGTCAGTGCTGAGGGAGTGGGTGCTGTGGGAGGGTCAGTGCTGAGGGAGGGTCAGTGCTGAGGGAGGGTCAGTGCTGGGGGAGTGGTTGCTGAGGGAGGATCAGTGCTGAGGGAGCGGGCGCTGTGGGAGGGTCAGTGCTGAGGGAGCGGGTGCTGTGGGAGGGTCAGTGCTGAGGGATGGTCAGTGCTGAGGGAGCGGGTGCTGTGGGAGGGTCAGTGCTGTGGGAGGGTCAGTGCTGAGGGATGGTCAGTGCTGAGGGAGCGGTGCTGTGGGAGGGTCAGTGCTGTGGGAGGGTCAGTGCTGAGGGAGGGTCAGTGCAGAGGGAGCGGGTGCTGTGGGAGGGTCAATGCTGAGGGAGCGGGTGCTGTGGGAGGGATAGTGCTGAGGGAGTGGGCGCTGTGGGAGGGTCAGTGCTGAGGGAGTGGGTGCTGTAGGAGGGTCAGTGCTGAGGGAGCGGGTGCTGTGGGAGGGTCAGTGCTGTGGGAGGGTTAGTGCTGAGGGAGGGTCAGTGCTGAGGGAGCAGGTGCTGTGGGAGGGTCAGTGCTGAGGGAGCGGGTGCTGTGGGAGGGCCAATGCTGAGGGAGGGTCAGTGCTGTGGGAGGGTCAGTGCTGCGGGAGCGGGTGCTGTGGGAGGGTCAGTGCTGAGGGAGCGGGTGCTGTGGGAGGGTCAGTGCTGAGGGAGGGTCAGTGCTGAGGGAGCGGGTGCTGTGGGAGGGTCAGTGCTGTGGGAGGGTCAGTGCTGAGGGAGGGTCAGTGCTGAGGGAGTGGGTGCTGTGGGAGGGTCAGTGCTGTGGGAGGGTCAGTGCTGAGGGAGGGTCAGTGCTGAGGGAGCGGGTGCTGTGGGTGGGTCAGTGCTGAGGGAGGGTCAGTGCTGAGGGAGTGAGTGCTATGGGAGGGTAAGTGCTGAGGGAGTGGGTGCTGTGGGAGGGTCAGTGCTGAGGGAGGGTCTGTGCTGAGGGAGTGGGTGCTATGGGAGGGTCAGTGCTGAGGGAGGGTCAGTGCTGTGGGAGTGGGTGCTGTGGGAGGGTCAGTGCTGAGGGAGTGGGTGCTGTGGGACGGTCAGTGCTGAGGGAGCGGGTGCTGTGGGAGGGTCAGTGTTGAGGGAGAGTCACTGCTGAGGGAGTGGGTGCTGTGGGAGGGTCAGTGCTGAGGGAGATGACGCTGTGGGAGGGTCAGTGCTGAGGGAGGGTCAGTGCTGTGGGAGGGTCAGTGCTGAGGGAGCGGATGCTGTGGGAGGGTCAGTGCTGAGGGAGTGGGTGCTGTGGGAGGGTCAGTGCTGAGGGAGCGGGTGCTGTGGGAGGGTCAGTGCTGAGGGAGGGTCAGTGCTGAGGGAGTGAGTGCTGTGGGAGGGTAAGTGCTGAGGGAGTGGGTGCTGTGGGAGGGTCAGTGCTGAGGGAGGGTCTGTGCTGAGGGAGTGGGTGCTATGGGAGGGTCAGTGCTGAGGGAGGGTCAGTGCTGTGGGAGTGGGTGCTGTGGGAGGGTCAGTGCTGAGGGAGTGGGTGCTGTGGGACGGTCAGTGCTGAGGGAGCGGGTGCTGTGGGAGGGTCAGTGCTGAGGGAGAGTCAGTGCTGAGGGAGTGGGTGCTGTGGGAGGGTCAGTGCTGAGGGAGATGACGCTGTGGGAGGGTCAGTGCTGAGGGAGGGTCAGTGCTGTGGGAGGGTCAGTGCTGAGGGAGCGGGTGCTGTGGGAGGGTCAGTGCTGAGGGAGTGGGTGCTGTGGGAGGGTCAGTGCTGAGGGAGCGGGTGCTGTGGGAGGGTCAGTGCTGAGGGAGTGGGTGCTCTGGGACGGTCAGTGCTGAGGGAGTGGGCGCAGTGGGAGGGTCAGTGCTGAGGGAGGGTCAGTGCTGAGGGAGATGATGCTGTGGGAGGGTCAATGCTGAGGGAGGGTCAGTGCTGTGGGAGGGTCAGTGCTGCGGGAGCGGGTGCTGTGGGAGGGTCAGTGCTGAGGGAGCGGGTGCTGTGGGAGGGTCAGTGCTGAGGGAGGGTCAGTGCTGAGGGAGCGGGTGCTGTGGGAGGGTCAGTGCTGTGGGAGGGTCAGTGCTGAGGGAGGGTCAGTGCTGAGGGAGTGGGTGCTGTGGGAGGGTCAGTGCTGTGGGAGGGTCAGTGCTGAGGGAGGGTCAGTGCTGAGGGAGCGGGTGCTGTGGGAGGGTCAGTGCTGAGGGAGGGTCAGTGCTGAGGAGTGAGTGCTGTGGGAGGGTAAGTGCTGAGGGAGTGGGTGCTGTGGGAGGGTCAGTGCTGAGGGAGGGTCTGTGCTGAGGGAGTGGGTGCTATGGGAGGGTCAGTGCTGAGGGAGGGTCAGTGCTGTGGGAGTGGGTGCTGTGGGAGGGTCAGTGCTGAGGGAGTGGGTGCTGTGGGACGGTCAGTGCTGAGGGAGGGGTGCTGTGGGAGGGTCAGTGTTGAGGGAGAGTCACTGCTGAGGGAGTGGGTGCTGTGGGAGGGTCAGTGCTGAGGGAGATGACGCTGTGGGAGGGTCAGTGCTGAGGGAGGGTCAGTGCTGAGGGAGGGTCAGTGCTGTGGGAGGGTCAGTGCTGAGGGAGCGGATGCTGTGGGAGGGTCAGTGCTGAGGGAGTGGGTGCTGTGGGAGGGTCAGTGATGAGGGAGCGGGTGCTGTGGGAGGGTCAGTGCTGAGGGAGGGTCAGTGCTGAGGGAGTGAGTGCTGTGGGAGGGTAAGTGCTGAGGGAGTGGGTGCTGTGGGAGGGTCAGTGCTGAGGGAGGGTCTGTGCTGAGGGAGTGGTTGCTATGGGAGGGTCAGTGCTGAGGGAGGGTCAGTGCTGTGGGAGTGGGTGCTGTGGGAGGGTCAGTGCTGAGGGAGGGTCTGTGCTGAGGGAGTGGGTGCTATGGGAGGGTCAGTGCTGAGGGAGGGTCAGTGCTGTGGGAGTGGGTGCTGTGGGAGGGTCAGTGCTGAGGGAGTGGGTGCTGTGGGAGGGTCAGTGCTGAGGGAGCGGGTGCTGTGGGAGGGTCAGTGCTGAGGGAGAGTCACTGCTGAGGGAGTGGGTGCTGTGGGAGGGTCAGTGCTGAGGGAGATGACGCTGTGGGAGGGTCAGTGCTGAGGGAGGGTCAGTGCTGAGGGAGGGTCAGTGCTGTGGGAGGGTCAGTGCTGAGGGAGCGGATGCTGTGGGAGGGTCAGTGCTGAGGGAGTGGGTGCTGTGGGAGGGTAAGTGATGAGGGAGCGGGTGCTGTGGAGGGTCAGTGCTGAGGGAGGGTCAGTGCTGAGGGAGTGAGTGCTGTGGGAGGGTCAGTGCTGAGGGAGTGGGTGCTGTGGGAGGGTCAGTGCTGAGGGAGGGTCTGTGCTGAGGGAGTGGTTGCTATGGGAGGGTCAGTGCTGAGGGAGGGTCAGTGCTGTGGGAGTGGGTGCTGTGGGAGGGTCAGTGCTGAGGGAGTGGGTGCTGTGGGAGGGTCAGTGCTGAGGGAGCGGGTGCTGTGGGAGGGTCAGTGTTGAGGGAGAGTCAGTGCTGAGGGAGTGGGTGCTGTGGGAGGGTCAGTGCTGAGGGAGATGACGCTGTGGGAGGGTCAGTGCTGAGGGAGGGTCAGTGCTGTGGGAGGGTCAGTGCTGAGGGAGCGGGTGCTGTGGGAGGGTCAGTGCTGAGGGAGTGGGTGCTGTGGGAGGGTCAGTGCTGAGGGAGCGGGTGCTGTGGGAGGGTCAGTGCTGAGGGAGTGGGTGCTCTGGGACGGTCAGTGCTGAGGGAGTGGGCGCAGTGGGAGGGTCAGTGCTGAGGGAGGGTCAGTGCTGAGGGAGATGATGCTGTGGGAGGGTCAGTGCTGAGGGAGTGGGTGCTGTGGGAGGGTCAGTGCTGAGGGAGGGTCAGTGCTGGGGGACGGACAGTGCTGAGGGAGTGGGTGCTGTGGAAGGGTCAGTGCTGAGGGAGGGTCAGTGCTGGGGGACGGTCAGTGCTGAGGGAGTGGTTGCTGAGGGAGGATCAGTGCTGAGGGAGTGGGTGCTGTGGGAGGGTCAGTGCTGTGGGAGGGTCAGTGCTGTGGGTGTGTGTGCTGTGGGAGGGTCAGTGCTGAGGGAGTGGGTGCTGTGGGAGGGTCAGTGCTGTGGGAGGGTCAGTGCTGAGGGAGTGGGCGCTGTGGGAGGGTCAGTGCTGAGGGTGCGGGTGCTGTGGGAGGGTCAGTGCTGAGGGAGGGTCAGTGCTGAGGGAGTGGGTGCTGTGGGAGGGGCAGTGCTGAGGGAGTGGGTGCTGTGGGAGGGTCAGTGCTGAGGGAGGGTCAGTGCTGAGGGAGTGGGTGCTGGGGGAGGGTCAGTGCTGTGGGAGGGTCAGTGCTGAGGGAGGGTCAGTGCTGAGGGAGTGGGTGCTGTGGGAGGGTCAGTGCTGAGGGATTGGGTGCTGTGGGAGGGTCAGTGCTGAGGGAGGGTCAGTGCTGAGGGAGGTTCAGTGCTGGGGGAGTAGTTGCTGAGGGAGGGTCAGTGCTGAGGGAGCGGGCGCTGTGGGAGGGTCAGTGCTGAGGGAGCGGGTGCTGTGGGAGGGTCAGTGCTGAGGGATGGTCAGTGCTGAGGGAGGGTCAGTGCTGAGGGAGCGGGTGCTGTGGGAGGGTCAATGCTGAGGGAGCGGGTGCTGTGGGAGGGATAGCGCTGAGGGAGTGGGCGCTGTGTGAGGGTCAGTGCTGAGGGAGTGGGTGCTGTAGGAGGGTCAGTGCTGTGGGAGGGTCAGTGCTGAGGGAGCGGGTGCTGTGGGAGGGCCAGTGCTGTGGGAGGGTCAGTGCTGAGGGAGGGTAAGTGCTGAGGGAGCGGGTGCTGTGGGAGGGTCAATGCTGAGGGAGGGTCAGTGCTGCGGGAGGGGTGCTGTGGGAGGGTCAGTGCTGAGGGAGCGGGTGCTGTGGGAGGGTCAGTGCTGAGGGAGCGGGTGCTGTGGGAGGGTCAGTGCTGAGGGAGCGGGTGCTGTGGGAGGGTCAGTGCTGAGGGAGTGGGTGCTCTGGGACGGTCAGTGCTGAGGGAGTGGGCGCAGTGGGAGGGTCAGTGCTGAGGGAGGGTCAGTGCTGAGGGAGATGATGCTGTGGGAGGGTCAGTGCTGAGGGAGTGGGTGCTGTGGGAGGGTCAGTGCTGAGGGAGGGTCAGTGCTGGGGGACGGTCACTGCTGAGGGAGTGGGTGCTGTGGACGGGTCAGTGCTGAGGGAGGGTCAGTGCTGGGGACGGTCAGTGCTGAGGGAGTGGTTGCTGAGGGAGGATCAGTGCTGAGGGAGTGGGTGCTGTGGGAGGGTCAGTGCTGTGGGAGGGTCAGTGCTGAGGGAGTGGGTGCTGTGGGAGGGTCAGTGCTGAGGGAGTGGGTGCTGTGGGAGGGTCAGTGCTGTGGGAGGGTCAGTGCTGAGGGAGGGTCAGTGCTGAGGGAGTGGGTGCTGTGGGAGGGGCAGTGCTGAGGGAGTGGGTGCTGTGGGAGGGTCAGTGCTGAGGGTGCGGGTGCTGTGGGAGGGTCAGTGCTGAGGGAGGGTCAGTGCTGAGGGAGTGGGTGCTGTGGGAGGGGCAGTGCTGAGGGAGTGGGTGCTGTGGGAGGGTCAGTGCTGAGGGAGGGTCAGTGCTGAGGGAGTGGGTGCTGGGGGAGGGTCAGTGCTGTGGGAGGGTCAGTGCTGAGGGAGGGTCAGTGCTGAGGGAGTGGGTGCTGTGGGAGGGTCAGTGCTGAGGGATTGGGTGCTGTGGGAGGGTCAGTGCTGAGGGAGGGTCAGTGCTGAGGGAGGTTCAGTGCTGGGGGAGTAGTTGCTGAGGGAGGGTCAGTGCTGAGGGAGCGGGCGCTGTGGGAGGGTCAGTGCTGAGGGAGCGGGTGCTGTGGGAGGGTCAGTGCTGAGGGATGGTCAGTGCTGAGGGAGGGTCAGTGCTGAGGGAGCGGGTGTTGTGGGAGGGTCAATGCTGAGGGAGCGGGTGCTGTGGCAGGGATAGTGCTGAGGGAGTGGGCGCTGTGTGAGGGTCAGTGCTGAGGGAGTGGGTGCTGTAGGAGGGTCAGTGCTGTGGGAGGGTCAGTGCTGAGGGAGCGGGTGCTGTGGGAGGGCCAGTGCTGTGGGAGGGTCAGTGCTGAGGGAGGGTAAGTGCTGAGGGAGCGGGTGCTGTGGGAGGGTCAATGCTGAGGGAGGGTCAGTGCTGCGGGAGCGGGTGCTGTGGGAGGGTCAGTGCTGAGGGAGCGGGTGCTGTGGGAGGGTCAGTGCTGAGGGAACGGGTGCTGTGGGAGGGTCAGTGCTGAGGGAGGGTCAGTGCTGAGGGAGTGGGTGCTGTGGGAGGGTCAGTGCTGTGGGAGGGTCAGTGCTGAGGGAGGGTCAGTGCTGAGGGAGCGGGTGCTCTGGGAGGGTCAGTGCTGAGGGAGGGTCAGTGCTGAGGGAGTGAGTGCTGTGGGAGGGTCAGTGCTGAGGGAGTGGGTGCTATGGGAGGGTCAGTGCTGAGGGAGGGTCAGTGCTGTGGGAGGGTCAGTGCTGAGGGAGGGTCAGTGCTGAGGGAGCGGGTGCTGTGGGAGGGTCAGTGCTGAGGGAGGGTCAGTGCTGAGGGAGTGAGTGCTGTGGGAGGGTCAGTGCTGAGGGAGTGGGTGCTGTGGGAGGGTCAGTGCTGAGGGAGCGGGTGCTGTGGGAGGGTCAGTGCTGAGGGAGGGTCAGTGCTGAGGGAGTGAGTGCTGTGGGAGGGTCAGTGCTGAGGGAGCGGGTGCTGTGGGAGGGTCAGTGCTGAGGGAGTTGGTGCTGAGGGAGGGTCAGTGCTGAGGGAGATGACGATGTGGGAGGGTCAGTGCTGTGGGAGGGTCAGTGCTGAGGGAGCGGGTGCTGTGGGAGGGTCAGTGCTGAGGGAGCGGGTGCTGTGGGAGGGTCAGTGTTGAGGGAGAGTCAGTGCTGAGGGAGTTGGTGCTGAGGGAGGGTCAGTGCTGAGGGAGATGACGCTGTGGGAGGGTCAGTGCTGAGGGAGCGGGTGCTGTGGGAGGGTCAGTGCTGAGGGAACGGGTGCTGTGGGAGGGTCAGTGCTGAGGGAGCGGTGCTGTGGGAGGGTCAGTGCTGAGGGAGCGGGTGCTGTGGGAGGGTCAGTGCTGAGGGAGTGGGTGCTCTGGGACGGTCAGTGCTGAGGGAGTGGGTGCTGAGGGAGGGTCAGTGCTGAGGGAGCGGGTGCTGTGTGAGGGTCAGTCCTGAGGGAGTGGTGCTGTGGGAGGGTCAGTGCTGAGGGAGTGGGTGCTATGGGAGGGTCAGTGCTGAGGGAGCGGGTGCTGTGGGAAGGTCAGTGCTGAGGGAGCGGGTGCTTTGGGAGGGTCGATGCTGAGGGAGGGTCAGTGCTGTGGGAGGGTCAGTGCTGGGGGAGTGGGTGCTGTGGGAGGGTCAGTGCTGAGGGAGGGTCAGTGCCTGGGGAGGGTCAGTGCTGAGGGAGTGGGTGCTGTGGGAGGGTCAGTGCTGAGGGAGGGTCAGTGCTGAGGGAGGGTCAGTGCTGGGGGAGTGGTTGCTGAGGGAGGATCAGTGCTGAGGGAGCGGGCGCTGTGGGAGGGTCAGTGCTGAGGGAGCGGGTGCTGTGGGAGGGTCAGTGCTGAGGGATGGTCAGTGCTGAGGGAGCGGGTGCTGTGGGAGGGTCAGTGCTGTGGGAGGGTCAGTGCTGAGGGATGGTCAGTGCTGAGGGAGCGGGTGCTGTGGGAGGGTCAGTGCTGTGGGAGGGTCAGTGCTGAGGGAGGGTCAGTGCAGAGGGAGCGGGTGCTGTGGGAGGGTCAATGCTGAGGGAGCGGGTGCTGTGGGAGGGATAGTGCTGAGGGAGTGGGCGCTGTGGGAGGGTCAGTGCTGAGGGAGTGGGTGCTGTAGGAGGGTCAGTGCTGTGGGAGGGTCAGTGCTGAGGGAGCGGGTGCTGTGGGAGGGTCAGTGCTGTGGGAGGGTTAGTGCTGAGGGAGGGTAAGTGCTGAGGGAGCAGGTGCTGTGGGAGGGTCAGTGCAGAGGGAGCGGGTGCTGTGGGAGGGTCAATGCTGAGGGAGGGTCAGTGCTGTGGGAGGGTCAGTGCTGCGGGAGGGTCAGTGCTGTGGGAGGGTCAGTGCTGAGGGAGCGGGTGCTGTGGGAGGGTCAGTGCTGAGGGAGGGTCAGTGCTGAGGGAGCGGGTGCTGTGGGAGGGTCAGTGCTGTGGGAGGGTCAGTGCTGAGGGAGGGTCAGTGCTGAGGGAGTGGGTGCTGTGGGAGGGTCAGTGCTGTGGGAGGGTCAGTGCTGAGGGAGGGTCAGTGCTGAGGGAGCGGGTGCTGTGGGAGGGTCAGTGCTGAGGGAGGGTCAGTGCTGAGGGAGTGAGTGCTGTGGGAGGGTAAGTGCTGAGGGAGTGGGTGCTGTGGGAGGGTCAGTGCTGAGGGAGTGTCTGTGCTGAGGGTGTGGGTGCTATGGGAGGGTCAGTGCTGAGGGAGGGTCAGTGCTGTGGGAGTGGGTGCTGTGGGAGGGTCAGTGCTGAGGGAGTGGGTGCTGTGGGACGGTCAGTGCTGAGGGAGCGGGTGCTGTGGGAGGGTCAGTGTTGAGGGAGAGTCACTGCTGAGGGAGTGGGTGCTGTGGGAGGGTCAGTGCTGAGGGAGATGACGCTGTGGGAGGGTCAGTGCTGAGGGAGGGTCAGTGCTGTGGGAGGGTCAGTGCTGAGGGAGCGGATGCTGTGGGAGGGTCAGTGCTGAGGGAGTGGGTGCTGTGGGAGGGTCAGTGATGAGGGAGCGGGTGCTGTGGGAGGGTCAGTGCTGAGGGAGGGTCAGTGCTGAGGGAGTGAGTGCTGTGGGAGGGTAAGTGCTGAGGGAGTGGGTGCTGTGGGAGGGTCAGTGCTGAGGGAGGGTCTGTGCTGAGGGAGTGGGTGCTATGGGAGGGTCAGTGCTGAGGGAGGGTCAGTGCTGTGGGAGTGGGTGCTGTGGGAGGGTCAGTGCTGAGGGAGTGGGTGCTGTGGGACGGTCAGTGCTGAGGGAGCGGGAGCTGTGGGAGGGTCAGTGTTGAGGGAGAGTCAGTGCTGAGGGAGTGGGTGCTGTGGGAGGGTCAGTGCTGAGGGAGATGACACTGTGGGAGGGTCAGTGCTGAGGGAGGGTCAGTGCTGTGGGAGGGTCAGTGCTGAGGGAGCGGGTGCTGTGGGAGGGTCAGTGCTGAGGGAGTGGGTGCTGTGGGAGGGTCAGTGCTGAGAGAGCGGGTGCTGTGGGAGGGTCAGTGCTGAGGGAGTGGGTGCTCTGGGACGGTCAGTGCTGAGGGAGTGGGCGCAGTGGGAGGGTCAGTGCTGAGGGAGGGTCAGTGCTGAGGGAGATGATGCTGTGGGAGGGTCAATGCTGAGGGAGGGTCAGTGCTGTGGGAGGGTCAGTGCTGCGGGAGCGGGTGCTGTGGGAGGGTCAGTGCTGAGGGAGCGGGTGCTGTGGGAGGGTCAGTGCTGAGGGAGGGTCAGTGCTGAGGGAGCGGGTGCTGTGGGAGGGTCAGTGCTGTGGAGGGTCAGTGCTGAGGGAGGGTCAGTGCTGAGGGAGTGGGTGCTGTGGGAGGGTCAGTGCTGTGGGAGGGTCAGTGCTGAGGGAGGGTCAGTGCTGAGGGAGCGGGTGCTGTGGGAGGGTCAGTGCTGAGGGAGGGTCAGTGCTGAGGGAGTGAGTGCTGTGGGAGGGTAAGTGCTGAGGGAGTGGGTGCTGTGGGAGGGTCAGTGCTGAGGGAGGGTCTGTGCTGAGGGAGTGGGTGCTATGGGAGGGTCAGTGCTGAGGGAGGGTCAGTGCTGTGGGAGTGGGTGCTGTGGGAGGGTCAGTGCTGAGGGAGTGGGTGCTGTGGGACGGTCAGTGCTGAGGGAGCGGGTGCTGTGGGAGGGGCAGTGTTGAGGGAGAGTCACTGCTGAGGGAGTGGGTGCTGTGGGAGGGTCAGTGCTGAGGGAGATGACGCTGTGGGAGGGTCAGTGCTGAGGGAGGGTCAGTGCTGAGGGAGGGTCAGTGCTGTGGGAGGGTCAGTGCTGAGGGAGCGGATTCTGTGGGAGGGTCAGTGCTGAGGGAGTGGGTGCTGTGGGAGGGTCAGTCTGAGGGAGCGGGTGCTGTGGGAGGGTCAGTGCTGAGGGAGGGTCAGTGCTGAGGGAGTGAGTGCTGTGGGAGGGTAAGTGCTGAGGGAGTGGGTGCTGTGGGAGGGTCAGTGCTGAGGGAGGGTCTGTGCTGAGGGAGTGGGTGCTATGGGAGGGTCAGTGCTGAGGGAGGGTCAGTGCTGTGGGAGTGGGTGCTGTGGGAGGGTCAGTGCTGAGGGAGTGGGTGCTGTGGGACGGTCAGTGCTGAGGGAGCGGGTGCTGTGGGAGGGTCAGTGTTGAGGGAGAGTCAGTGCTGAGGGAGTGGGTGCTGTGGGAGGGTCAGTGCTGAGGGAGATGACGCTGTGGGAGGGTCAGTGCTGAGGGAGGGTCAGTGCTGTGGGAGGGTCAGTGCTGAGGGAGCGGGTGCTGTGGGAGGGTCAGTGCTGAGGGAGTGGGTGCTGTGGGAGGGTCAGTGCTGAGGGAGCGGGTGCTGTGGGAGGGTCAGTGCTGAGGGAGTGGGTGCTCTGGGACGGTCAGTGCTGAGGGAGTGGGCGCAGTGGGAGGGTCAGTGCTGAGGGAGGGTCAGTGCTGAGGGAGATGATGCTGTGGGAGGGTCAGTGCTGAGGGAGTGGGTGCTGTGGGAGGGTCAGTGCTGAGGGAGGGTCAGTGCTGGGGGAGGGTCAGTGCTGAGGGAGTGGGTGCTGTGGAAGGGTCAGTGCTGAGGGAGGGTCAGTGCTGGGGACGGTCAGTGCTGAGGGAGTGGTTGCTGAGGGAGGATCAGTGCTGAGGGAGTGGGTGCTGTGGGAGGGTCAGTGCTGTGGGAGGGTCAGTGCTGAGGGAGTGGGTGCTGTGGGAGGGTCAGTGCTGAGGGAGTGGGTGCTGTGGGAGGGTCAGTGCTGTGGGAGGGTCAGTGCTGAGGGAGTGGGCGCTGTGGAAGGGTCAGTGCTGAGGGAGGGTCAGTGCTGGGGGACGGTCAGTGCTGAGGGAGTGGTTGCTGAGGGAGGATCAGTGCTGAGGGAGTGGGTGCTGTGGGAGGGTCAGTGCTGTGGGAGGGTCAGTGCTGAGGGAGTGGGTGCTGTGGGAGGGTCAGTGCTGAGGGAGTGGGTGCTGTGGGAGGGTCAGTGCTGAGGGAGGGTCAGTGCTGAGGGAGTGGGTGCTGTGGGAGGGTCAGTGCTGAGGGAGTGGGTGCTGTGGGAGGGTCAGTGCTGTGGGAGGGTCAGTGCTGAGGGAGTGGGCGCTGTGGGAGGGTCAGTGCTGAGGGTGCGGGTGCTGTGGGAGGGTCAGTGCTGAGGGAGGGTCAGTGCTGAGGGAGTGGGTGCTGTGGGAGGGGCAGTGCTGAGGGAGTGGGTGCTGTGGGAGGGTCAGTGCTGAGGGAGGGTCAGTGCTGAGGGAGTGGGTGCTGGGGGAGGGTCAGTGCTGTGGGAGGGTCAGTGCTGAGGGAGGGTCAGTGCTGAGGGAGTGGGTGCTGTGGGAGGGTCAGTGCTGAGGGATTGGGTGCTGTGGGAGGGTCAGTGCTGAGGGAGGGTCAGTGCTGAGGGAGGTTCAGTGCTGGGGGAGTAGTTGCTGAGGGAGGGTCAGAGCTGAGGGAGCGGGCGCTGTGGGAGGGTCAGTGCTGAGGGAGCGGGTGCTGTGGGAGGGTCAGTGCTGAGGGATGGTCAGTGCTGAGGGAGGGTCAGTGCTGAGGGAGCGGGTGTTGTGGGAGGGTCAATGCTGAGGGAGCGGGTGCTGTGGGAGGGTAGTGCTGAGGGAGTGGGCGCTGTGTGAGGGTCAGTGCTGAGGGAGTGGGTGCTGTAGGAGGGTCAGTGCTGTGGGAGGGTCAGTGCTGAGGGAGCGGGTGCTGTGGGAGGGCCAGTGCTGTGGGAGGGTCAGTGCTGAGGGAGGGTAAGTGCTGAGGGAGCGGGTGCTGTGGGAGGGTCAATGCTGAGGGAGGGTCAGTGCTGCGGGAGCGGGTGCTGTGGGAGGGTCAGTGCTGAGGGAGCGGGTGCTGTGGGAGGGTCAGTGCTGAGGGAGCGGGTGCTGTGGGAGGGTCAGTGCTGAGGGAGGGTCAGTGCTGAGGGAGAGGGTGCTGTGGGAGGGTCAGTGCTGTGGGAGGGTCAGTGCTGAGGGAGGGTCAGTGCTGAGGGAGCGGGTGCTGTGGGAGGGTCAGTGCTGAGGGAGGGTCAGTGCTGAGGGAGTGAGTGCTGTGGGAGGGTCAGTGCTGAGGGAGTGGGTGCTATGGGAGGGTCAGTGCTGAGGGAGGGTCAGTGCTGTGGGAGGGTCAGTGCTGAGGGAGGGTCAGTGCTGAGGGAGCGGGTGCTGTGGGAGGGTCAGTGCTGAGGGAGGGTCAGTGCTGAGGGAGTGAGTGCTGTGGGAGGGTAAGTGCTGAGGGAGTGGGTGCTGTGGGAGGGTCAGTGCTGAGGGAGTGGGTGCTGTGGGAGGGTCCGTGCTGTGGGAAGGTCGGTGCTGAGGGAGCGGGTGCTGTGGGAGGGTCAGTGCTGAGGGAGATGACGATGTGGGAGGGTCAGTGCTGTGGGAGGGTCAGTGCTGAGGGAGCGGGTGCTGTGGGAGGGTCAGTGCTGAGGGAGCGGGTGCTGTGGGAGGGTCAGTGTTGAGGGAGAGTCAGTGCTGAGGGAGTTGGTGCTGAGGGAGGGTCAGTGCTGAGGGAGATGACGCTGTGGGAGGGTCAGTGCTGAGGGAGCGGGTGCTGTGGGAGGGTCAGTGCTGAGGGACGGGTGCTGTGGGAGGGTCAGTGCTGAGGGAGCGGGTGCTGTGGGAGGGTCAGTGCTGAGGGAGCGGGTGCTGTGGGAGGGTCAGTGCTGAGGGAGTGGGTGCTCTGGGACGGTCAGTGCTGAGGGAGTGGTGCTGAGGGAGGGTCAGTGCTGAGGGAGCGGGTGCTGTGTGAGGGTCAGTCCTGAGGGAGTGGGTGCTATGTGAGGGTCAGTGCTGAGGGAGCGGGTGCTGTGGGAGGGTCGGTGCTGTGGGAGGGTCGGTGCTGAGGGAGTGGGTGCTGTGGGAGGGTCAGTGCTGAGGGAGATGACGCTGTGGGAGGGTCAGTGCTGAGGGAGTGGGTGCTATGGGAGGGTCAGTGCTGAGGGAGTCGGTGCTGTGGGAGGGTCGGTGCTGTGGGAGGGTCGGTGCTGAGGGAGTGGGTGCTGTGGGAGGGTCAGTGCTGAGGGAGCGGGTGCTGTGGGAAGGTCAGTGCTGAGGGAGCGGGTGCTTTGGGAGGGTCGATGCTGAGGGAGGGTCAGTGCTGTGGGAGGGTCAGTGCTGGGGGGAGTGGGTGCTGTGGGAGGGTCAGTGCTGAGGGAGGGTCAGTGCTGGGGAGGGTCAGTGCTGAGGGAGTGGGTGCTGTGGGAGGGTCAGTGCTGAGGGAGGGTCAGTGCTGAGGGAGGGTCAGTGCTGGGGGAGTGGTTGCTGAGGGAGGATCAGTGCTGAGGGAGCGGGCGCTGTGGGAGGGTCAGTGCTGAGGGAGCGGGTGCTGTGGGAGGGTCAGTGCTGAGGGATGGTCAGTGCTGAGGGAGCGGGTGCTGTGGGAGGGTCAGTGCTGTGGGAGGGTCAGTGCTGAGGGATGGTCAGTGCTGAGGGAGCGGGTGCTGTGGGAGGGTCAGTGCTGTGGGAGGGTCAGTGCTGAGGGAGGGTCAGTGCAGAGGGAGCGGGTGCTGTGGGAGGGTCAATGCTGAGGGAGCGGGTGCTGTGGGAGGGATAGTGCTGAGGGAGTGGGCGCTGTGGGAGGGTCAGTGCTGAGGGAGCGGGTGCTGTGGGAGGGTCAATGCTGAGGGAGGGTCAGTGCTGTGGGAGGGTCAGTGCTGCGGGAGCGGGTGCTGTGGGAGGGTCAGTGCTGAGGGAGCGGGTGCTGTGGGAGGGTCAGTGCTGAGGGAGGGTCAGTGCTGAGGGAGCAGGTGCTGTGGGAGGGTCAGTGCTGTGGGAGGGTCAGTGCTGAGGGAGGGTCAGTGCTGAGGGAGTGGGTGCTGTGGGAGGGTCAGTGCTGTGGGAGGGTCAGTGCTGAGGGAGGGTCAGTGCTGAGGGAGCGGGTGCTGTGGGAGGGTCAGTGCTGAGGGAGGGTCAGTGCTGAGGGAGTGAGTGCTGTGGGAGGGTAAGTGCTGAGGGAGTGGGTGCTGTGGGAGGGTCAGTGCTGAGGGAGGGTCTGTGCTGAGGGAGTGGGTGCTATGGGAGGGTCAGTGCTGAGGGAGGGTCAGTGCTGTGGGAGTGGGTGCTGTGGGAGGGTCAGTGCTGAGGGAGTGGGTGCTGTGGGACGGTCAGTGCTGAGGGAGCGGGTGCTGTGGGAGGGTCAGTGTTGAGGGAGAGTCACTGCTGAGGGAGTGGGTGCTGTGGGAGGGTCAGTGCTGAGGGAGATGACGCTGTGGGAGGGTCAGTGCTGAGGGAGGGTCAGTGCTGAGGGAGGGTCAGTGCTGTGGGAGGGTCAGTGCTGAGGGAGCGGATGCTGTGGGAGGGTCAGTGCTGAGGGAGTGGGTGCTGTGGGAGGGTCAGTGATGAGGGAACGGGTGCTGTGGGAGGGTCAGTGCTGAGGGAGGGTCAGTGCTGAGGGAGTGAGTGCTGTGGGAGGGTAAGTGCTGAGGGAGTGGGTGCTGTGGGAGGGTCAGTGCTGAGGGAGGGTCTGTGCTGAGGGAGTGGGAGCTATGGGAGGGTCAGTGCTGAGGGAGGGTCAGTGCTGTGGGAGTGGGTGCTGTGGGAGGGTCAGTGCTGAGGGAGTGGGTGCTGTGGGACGGTCAGTGCTGAGGGAGCGGGTGCTGTGGGAGGGTCAGTGTTGAGGGAGAGTCAGTGCTGAGGGAGTGGGTGCTGTGGGAGGGTCAGTGCTGAGGGAGATGACGCTGTGGGAGGGTCAGTGCTGAGGGAGGTCAGTGCTGTGGGAGGGTCAGTGCTGAGGGAGCGGGTGCTGTGGGAGGGTAAGTGCTGAGGGAGTGGGTGCTGTGGGAGGGTCAGTGCTGAGGGAGCGGGTGCTGTGGGAGGGTCAGTGCTGAGGGAGTGGGTGCTCTGGGACGGTCAGTGCTGAGGGAGTGGGCGCAGTGGGAGGGTCAGTGCTGAGGGAGGGTCAGTGCTGAGGGAGGGTCAGTGCTGAGGGAGATGATGCTGTGGGAGGGTCAGTGCTGAGGGAGTGGGTGCTGTGGGAGGGTCAGTGCTGAGGGAGGGTCAGTGCTGGGGGACGGTCAGTGCTGAGGGAGTGGGTGCTGTGGAAGGGTCAGTGCTGAGGGAGGGTCAGTGCTGGGGGACGGTCAGTGCTGAGGGAGTGGTTGCTGAGGGAGGATCAGTGCTGAGGGAGTGGGTGCTGTGGGAGGGTCAGTGCTGTGGGAGGGTCAGTGCTGAGGGAGTGGGTGCTGTGGGAGGGTCAGTGCTGAGGGAGTGGGTGCTGTGGGAGGGTCAGTGCTGTGGGAGGGTCAATGCTGAGGGAGTGGGCGCTGTGGAAGGGTCAGTGCTGAGGGAGGGTCAGTGCTGGGGGACGGTCAGTGCTGAGGGAGTGGTTGCTGAGGGAGGATCAGTGCTGAGGGAGTGGGTGCTGTGGGAGGGTCAGTGCTGTGGGAGGGTCAGTGCTGAGGGAGTGGGTGCTGTGGGAGGGTCAGTGCTGAGGGAGTGGGTGCTGTGGGAGGGTCAGTGCTGAGGGAGGGTCAGTGCTGAGGGAGTGGGTGCTGTGGGAGGGTCAGTGCTGAGGGAGTGGGTGCTGTGGGAGGGTCAGTGCTGTGGGAGGGTCAGTGCTGAGGGAGTGGGCGCTGTGGGACGGTCAGTGCTGAGGGTGCGGGTGCTGTGGGAGGGTCAGTGCTGAGGGAGGGTCAGTGCTGAGGGAATGGGTGCTGTGGGAGGGGCAGTGCTGAGGGAGTGGGTGCTGTGGGAGGGTCAGTGCTGAGGGAGGGTCAGTGCTGAGGGAGTGGGTGCTGGGGGAGGGTCAGTGCTGTGGGAGGGTCAGTGCTGAGGGAGGGTCAGTGCTGAGGGAGTGGGTGCTGTGGGAGGGTCAGTGCTGAGGGATTGGGTGCTGTGGGAGGGTCAGTGCTGAGGGAGGGTCAGTGCTGAGGGAGGTTCAGTGCTGGGGGAGTAGTTGCTGAGGGAGGGTCAGTGCTGAGGGAGCGGGCGCTGTGGGAGGGTCAGTGCTGAGGGAGTGGGTGCTGTGGGAGGGTCAGTGCTGAGGGATGGTCAGTGCTGAGGGAGGGTCAGTGCTGAGGGAGCGGGTGTTGTGGGAGGGTCAATGCTGAGGGAGCGGGTGCTGTGGGAGGGATAGTGCTGAGGGAGTGGGCGCTGTGTGAGGGTCAGTGCTGAGGGAGTGGGTGCTGTAGGAGGGTCAGTGCTGTGGGAGGGTCAGTGCTGAGGGAGCGGGTGCTGTGGGAGGGCCAGTGCTGTGGGAGGGTCAGTGCTGAGGGAGGGTAAGTGCTGAGGGAGCGGGTGCTGTGGGAGGGTCAATGCTGAGGGAGGGTCAGTGCTGCGGGAGCGGGTGCTGTGGGAGGGTCAGTGCTGAGGGAGCGGGTGCTGTGGGAGGGTCAGTGCTGAGGGAGGGTCAGTGCTGAGGGAGTGGGTGCTGTGGGAGGGTCAGTGCTGTGGGAGGGTCAGTGCTGAGGGAGGGTCAGTGCTGAGGGAGCGGGTGCTGTGGGAGGGTCAGTGCTGAGGGAGGGTCAGTGCTGAGGGAGTGAGTGCTGTGGGAGGGTCAGTGCTGAGGGAGTGGGTGCTATGGGAGGGTCAGTGCTGAGGGAGGGTCAGTGCTGTGGGAGGGTCAGTGCTGAGGGAGGGTCAGTGCTGAGGGAGCGGGTGCTGTGGGAGGGTCAGTGCTGAGGGAGGGTCAGTGCTGAGGGAGTGAGTGCTGTGGGAGGGTAAGTGCTGAGGGAGTGGGTGCTGTGGGAGGGTCAGTGCTGAGGGAGTGGGTGCTGTGGGAGGGTCCGTGCTGTGGGAAGGTCGGTGCTGAGGGAGCGGGTGCTGTGGGAGGGTCAGTGCTGAGGGAGTTGGTGCTGAGGGAGGGTCAGTGCTGAGGGAGTGGGTGCTATGGGAGGGTCAGTGCTGAGGGAGGGTCAGTGCTGTGGGAGGGTCAGTGCTGAGGGAGGGTCAGTGCTGAGGGAGCGGGTGCTGTGGGAGGGTCAGTGCTGAGGGAGGGTCAGTGCTGAGGGAGCGGGTGCTGTGGGAGGGTCAGTGCTGAGGGAGGGTCAGTGCTGAGGGAGTGAGTGCTGTGGGAGGGTCAGTGCTGAGGGAGTGGGTGCTATGGGAGGGTCAGTGCTGAGGGAGGGTCAGTGCTGTGGGAGGGTCAGTGCTGAGGGAGGGTCAGTGCTGAGGGAGCGGGTGCTGTGGGAGGGTCAGTGCTGAGGGAGGGTCAGTGCTGAGGGAGTGAGTGCTGTGGGAGGGTAAGTGCTGAGGGAGTGGGTGCTGTGGGAGGGTCAGTGCTGAGGGAGTGGGTGCTGTGGGAGGGTCCGTGCTGTGGGAAGGTCGGTGCTGAGGGAGCGGGTGCTGTGGGAGGGTCAGTGCTGAGGGAGTTGGTGCTGAGGGAGGGTCAGTGCTGAGGGAGATGACGATGTGGGAGGGTCAGTGCTGTGGGAGGGTCAGTGCTGAGGGAGCGGGTGCTGTGGGAGGGTCAGTGCTGAGGGAGCGGGTGCTGTGGGAGGGTCAGTGTTGAGGGAGAGTCAGTGCTGAGGGAGTTGGTGCTGAGGGAGGGTCAGTGCTGAGGGAGATGACGCTGTGGGAGGGTCAGTGCTGAGGGAGCGGGTGCTGTGGGAGGGTCAGTGCTGAGGGAACGGGTGCTGTGGGAGGGTCAGTGCTGAGGGAACGGGTGCTGTGGGAGGGTCAGTGCTGAGGGAGGGTCAGTGCTGAGGGAGCGGGTGCTGTGGGAGGGTCAGTGCTGAGGGAGCGGGTGCTGTGGGAGGGTCAGTGCTGAGGGAGTGGGTGCTCTGGGACGGTCAGTGCTGAAGGAGTGGGTGCTGAGGGAGGGTCAGTGCTGAGGGAGCGGGTGCTGTGTGAGGGTCAGTCCTGAGGGAGTGGGTGCTATGTGAGGGTCAGTGCTGAGGGAGCGGGTGCTGTGGGAGGGTCAGTGCTGTGGGAGGGTCGGTGCTGAGGGAGTGGGTGCTGTGGGAGGGTCAGTGCTGAGGGAGATGACGCTGTGGGAGGGTCAGTGCTGAGGGAGTGGGTGCTGTGGGAGGGTCAGTGCTGAGGGAGTGGGTGCTATGGGAGGGTCAGTGCTGAGGGAGTCGGTGCTGTGGGAGGGTCGGTGCTGTGGGAGGGTCGGTGCTGAGGGAGTGGGTGCTGTGGGAGGGTCAGTGCTGAGGGAGCGGGTGCTGTGGGAAGGTCAGTGCTGAGGGAGCGGGTGCTTTGGGAGGGTCGATGCTGAGGGAGGGTCAGTGCTGTGGGAGGGTCAGTGCTGGGGGGAGTGGGTGCTGTGGGAGGGTCAGTGCTGAGGGAGGGTCAGTGCCTGGGGAGGGTCAGTGCTGAGGGAGTGGGTGCTGTGGGAGGGTCAGTGCTGAGGGAGGGTCAGTGCTGAGGGAGGGTCAGTGCTGGGGGAGTGGTTGCTGAGGGAGGATCAGTGCTGAGGGAGCGGGCGCTGTGGGAGGGTCAGTGCTGAGGGAGCGGGTGCTGTGGGAGGGTCAGTGCTGAGGGATGGTCAGTGCTGAGGGAGCGGGTGCTGTGGGAGGGTCAGTGCTGTGGGAGGGTCAGTGCTGAGGGATGGTCAGTGCTGAGGGAGCGGGTGCTGTGGGAGGGTCAGTGCTGTGGGAGGGTCAGTGCTGAGGGAGGGTCAGTGCAGAGGGAGCGGGTGCTGTGGGAGGGTCAATGCTGAGGGAGCGGGTGCTGTGGGAGGGATAGTGCTGAGGGAGTGGGCGCTGTGGGAGGGTCAGTGCTGAGGGAGTGGGTGCTGTAGGAGGGTCAGTGCTGTGGGAGGGTCAGTGCTGAGGGAGCGGGTGCTGTGGGAGGGTCAGTGCTGTGGGAGGGTTAGTGCTGAGGGAGGGTAAGTGCTGAGGGAGCAGGTGCTGTGGGAGGGTCAGTGCAGAGGGAGCGGGTGCTGTGGGAGGGTCAATGCTGAGGGAGGGTCAGTGCTGTGGGAGGGTCAGTGCTGTGGGAGGGTCAGTGCTGAGGGAGTGGGTGCTGTGGGAGGGTCAGTGCTGCGGGAGCGGGTGCTGTGGGAGGGTCAGTGCTGAGGGAGCGGGTGCTGTGGGAGGGTCAGTGCTGAGGGAGGGTCAGTGCTGAGGGAGCGGGTGCTGTGGGAGGGTCAGTGCTGTGGGAGGGTCAGTGCTGAGGGAGGGTCAGTGCTGAGGGAGTGGGTGCTGTGGGAGGGTCAGTGCTGTGGGAGGGTCAGTGCTGAGGGAGGGTCAGTGCTGAGGGAGCGGGTGCTGTGGGAGGGTCAGTGCTGAGGGAGGGTCAGTGCTGAGGGAGTGAGTGCTGTGGGAGGGTAAGTGCTGAGGGAGTGGGTGCTGTGGGAGGGTCAGTGCTGAGGGAGGGTCTGTGCTGAGGGAGTGGGTGCTATGGGAGGGTCAGTGCTGAGGGAGGGTCAGTGCTGTGGGAGTGGGTGCTGTGGGAGGGTCAGTGCTGAGGGAGTGGGTGCTGTGGGACGGTCAGTGCTGAGGGAGCGGGTGCTGTGGGAGGGTCAGTGTTGAGGGAGAGTCACTGCTGAGGGAGTGGGTGCTGTGGGAGGGTCAGTGCTGAGGGAGATGACGCTGTGGGAGGGTCAGTGCTGAGGGAGGGTCAGTGCTGAGGGAGGGTCAGTGCTGTGGGAGGGTCAGTGCTGAGGGAGCGGATGCTGTGGGAGGGTCAGTGCTGAGGGAGTGGGTGCTGTGGGAGGGTCAGTGATGAGGGAGCGGGTGCTGTGGGAGGGTCAGTGCTGAGGGAGGGTCAGTGCTGAGGGAGTGAGTGCTGTGGGAGGGTAAGTGCTGAGGGAGTGGGTGCTGTGGGAGGGTCAGTGCTGAGGGAGGGTCTGTGCTGAGGGAGTGGGTGCTATGGGAGGGTCAGTGCTGAGGGAGGGTCAGTGCTGTGGGAGTGGGTGCTGTGGGAGGGTCAGTGCTGAGGGAGTGGGTGCTGTGGGACGGTCAGTGCTGAGGGAGCGGGTGCTGTGGGAGGGTCAGTGTTGAGGGAGAGTCAGTGCTGAGGGAGTGGGTGCTGTGGGAGGGTCAGTGCTGAGGGAGATGACGCTGTGGGAGGGTCAGTGCTGAGGGAGGGTCAGTGCTGTGGGAGGGTCAGTGCTGAGGGAGCGGGTGCTGTGGGAGGGTCAGTGCTGAGGGAGTGGGTGCTGTGGGAGGGTCAGTGCTGAGGGAGCGGGTGCTGTGGGAGGGTCAGTGCTGAGGGAGTGGGTGCTCTGGGACGGTCAGTGCTGAGGGAGTGGGCGCAGTGGGAGGGTCAGTGCTGAGGGAGGGTCAGTGCTGAGGGAGGGTCAGTGCTGAGGGAGATGATGCTGTGGGAGGGTCAGTGCTGAGGGAGTGGGTGCTGTGGGAGGGTCAGTGCTGAGGGAGGGTCAGTGCTGGGGGACGGTCAGTGCTGAGGGAGTGGGTGCTGTGGAAGGGTCAGTGCTGAGGGAGGGTCAGTGCTGGGGGACGGTCAGTGCTGAGGGAGTGGTTGCTGAGGGAGGATCAGTGCTGAGGGAGTGGGTGCTGTGGGAGGGTCAGTGCTGTGGGAGGGTCAGTGCTGAGGGAGTGGGTGCTGTGGGAGGGTCAGTGCTGAGGGAGTGGGTGCTGTGGGAGGGTCAGTGCTGAGGGAGTGGGTGCTGTGGGAGGGTCAGTGCTGAGGGAGTGGGCGCTGTGGAGGGGTCAGTGCTGAGGGAGGGTCAGTGCTGGGGGACGGTCAGTGCTGAGGGAGTGGTTGCTGAGGGAGGATCAGTGCTGAGGGAGTGGGTGCTGTGGGAGGGTCAGTGCTGTGGGAGGGTCAGTGCTGAGGGAGTGGGTGCTGTGGGAGGGTCAGTGCTGAGGGAGTGGGTGCTGTGGGAGGGTCAGTGCTGAGGGAGGGTCAGTGCTGAGGGAGTGGGTGCTGTGGGAGGGTCAGTGCTGAGGGAGTGGGTGCTGTGGGAGGGTCAGTGCTGTGGGAGGGTCAGTGCTGAGGGAGTGGGCGCTGTGGGAGGGTCAGTGCTGAGGGTGCGGGTGCTGTGGGAGGGTCAGTGCTGAGGGAGGGTCAGTGCTGAGGGAGTGGGTGCTGTGGGAGGGGCAGTGCTGAGGGAGTGGGTGCTGTGGGAGGGTCAGTGCTGAGGGAGGGTCAGTGCTGAGGGAGTGGGTGCTGGGGGAGGGTCAGTGCTGTGGGAGGGTCAGTGCTGAGGGAGTGTCAGTGCTGAGGGAGTGGGTGCTGTGGGAGGGTCAGTGCTGAGGGAGGGTCAGTGCTGAGGGAGGTTCAGTGCTGGGGGAGTAGTTGCTGAGGGAGGGTCAGTGCTGAGGGAGCGGGCGCTGTGGGAGGGTCAGTGCTGAGGGAGCGGGTGCTGTGGGAGGGTCAGTGCTGAGGGATGGTCAGTGCTGAGGGAGGGTCAGTGCTGAGGGAGCGGGTGTTGTGGGAGGGTCAATGCTGAGGGAGCGGGTGCTGTGGGAGGGATAGTGCTGAGGGAGTGGGCGCTGTGTGAGGGTCAGTGCTGAGGGAGTGGGTGCTGTAGGAGGGTCAGTGCTGTGGGAGGGTCAGTGCTGAGGGAGCGGATGCTGTGGGAGGGCCAGTGCTGTGGGAGGGTCAGTGCTGAGGGAGGGTAAGTGCTGAGGGAGCGGGTGCTGTGGGAGGGTCAATGCTGAGGGAGGGTCTGTGCTGCGGGAGCGGGTGCTGTGGGAGGGTCAGTGCTGAGGGAGCGGGTGCTGTGGGAGGGTCAGTGCTGAGGGAGCGGGTGCTGTGGGAGGGTCAGTGCTGAGGGAGGGTCAGTGCTGAGGGAGTGGGTGCTGTGGGAGGGTCAGTGCTGTGGGAGGGTCAGTGCTGAGGGAGGGTCAGTGCTGAGGGAGCGGGTGCTGTGGGAGGGTCAGTGCTGAGGGAGGGTCAGTGCTGAGGGAGTGAGTGCTGTGGGAGGGTCAGTGCTGAGGGAGTGGGTGCTATGGGAGGGTCAGTGCTGAGGGAGGGTCAGTGCTGTGGGAGGGTCAGTGCTGAGGGAGGGTCAGTGCTGAGGGAGCGGGTGCTGTGGGAGGGTCAGTGCTGAGGGAGGGTCAGTGCTGAGGGAGTGAGTGCTGTGGGAGGGTAAGTGCTGAGGGAGTGGGTGCTGTGGGAGGGTCAGTGCTGAGGGAGTGGGTGCTGTGGGAGGGTCCGTGCTGAGGGAGCGGGTGCTGTGGGAGGGTCAGTGTTGAGGGAGAGTCAGTGCTGAGGGAGTTGGTGCTGAGGGAGGGTCAGTGCTGAGGGAGATGACGCTGTGGGAGGGTCAGTGCTGAGGGAGCGGGTGCTGTGGGAGGGTCAGTGCTGAGGGAACGGGTGCTGTGGGAGGGTCAGTGCTGAGGGAGCGGGTGCTGTGGGAGGGTCAGTGCTGAGGGAGCGGGTGCTGTGGGAGGGTCAGTGCTGAGGGAGTGGGTGCTCTGGGACGGTCAGTGCTGAGGGAGTGGGTGCTGAGGGAGGGTCAGTGCTGAGGGAGCGGGTGCTGTGTGAGGGTCAGTCCTGAGGGAGTGGGTGCTATGTGAGGGTCAGTGCTGAGGGAGCGGGCGCTGTGGGAGGGTCAGTGCTGAGGGAGCGGGTGCTGTGGGAGGGTCAGTGCTGAGGGAGCGGGTGCTGTGGGAGGGTCAGTGCTGAGGGATGGTCAGTGCTGAGGGAGGGTCAGTGCTGAGGGAGCGGGTGTTGTGGGAGGGTCAATGCTGAGGGAGCGGGTGCTGTGGGAGGGATAGTGCTGAGGGAGTGGGCGCTGTGTGAGGGTCAGTGCTGAGGGAGTGGGTGCTGTAGGAGGGTCAGTGCTGTGGGAGGGTCAGTGCTGAGGGAGCGGATGCTGTGGGAGGGCCAGTGCTGTGGGAGGGTCAGTGCTGAGGGAGGGTAAGTGCTGAGGGAGCGGGTGCTGTGGGAGGGTCAATGCTGAGGGAGGGTCAGTGCTGCGGGAGCGGGTGCTGTGGGAGGGTCAGTGCTGAGGGAGCGGGTGCTGTGGGAGGGTCAGTGCTGAGGGAGCGGGTGCTGTGGGAGGGTCAGTGCTGAGGGAGGGTCAGTGCTGAGGGAGTGGGTGCTGTGGGAGGGTCTGTGCTGTGGGAGGGTCAGTGCTGAGGGAGGGTCAGTGCTGAGGGAGCGGGTGCTGTGGGAGGGTCAGTGCTGAGGGAGGGTCAGTGCTGAGGGAGTGAGTGCTGTGGGAGGGTCAGTGCTGAGGGAGTGGGTGCTATGGGAGGGTCAGTGCTGAGGGAGGGTCAGTGCTGTGGGAGGGTCAGTGCTGAGGGAGGGTCAGTGCTGAGGGAGCGGGTGCTGTGGGAGGGTCAGTGCTGAGGGAGGGTCAGTGCTGAGGGAGTGAGTGCTGTGGGAGGGTAAGTGCTGAGGGAGTGGGTGCTGTGGGAGGGTCAGTGCTGAGGGAGTGGGTGCTGTGGGAGGGTCCGTGCTGAGGGAGCGGGTGCTGTGGGAGGGTCAGTGTTGAGGGAGAGTCAGTGCTGAGGGAGTTGGTGCTGAGGGAGGGTCAGTGCTGAGGGAGATGACGCTGTGGGAGGGTCAGTGCTGAGGGAGCGGGTGCTGTGGGAGGGTCAGTGCTGAGGGAACGGGTGCTGTGGGAGGGTCAGTGCTGAGGGAGCGGGTGCTGTGGGAGGGTCAGTGCTGAGGGAGCGGGTGCTGTGGGAGGGTCAGTGCTGAGGGAGTGGGTGCTCTGGGACGGTCAGTGCTGAGGGAGTGGGTGCTGAGGGAGGGTCAGTGCTGAGGGAGCGGGTGCTGTGTGAGGGTCAGTCCTGAGGGAGTGGGTGCTATGTGAGGGTCAGTGCTGAGGGAGCGGGTGCTGTGGGAGGGTCGGTGCTGTGGGAGGGTCGGTGCTGAGGGAGTGGGTGCTGTGGGAGGGTCAGTGCTGAGGGAGATGACGCTGTGGGAGGGTCAGTGCTGAGGGAGTGGGTGCTGTGGGAGGGTCAGTGCTGAGGGAGTGGGTGCTATGGGAGGGTCAGTGCTGAGGGAGTCGGTGCTGTGGGAGGGTCGGTGCTGTGGGAGGGTCGGTGCTGAGGGAGTGGGTGCTGTGGGAGGGTCAGTGCTGAGGGAGCGGGTGCTGTGGGAAGGTCAGTGCTGAGGGAGCGGGTGCTTTGGGAGGGTCGATGCTGAGGGAGGGTCAGTGCTGTGGGAGGGTCAGTGCTGGGGGGAGTGGGTGCTGTGGGAGGGTCAGTGCTGAGGGAGGGTCAGTGCCTGGGGAGGGTCAGTGCTGAGGGAGTGGGTGCTGTGGGAGGGTCAGTGCTGAGGGAGGGTCAGTGCTGAGGGAGGGTCAGTGCTGGGGGAGTGGTTGCTGAGGGAGGATCAGTGCTGAGGGAGCGGGCGCTGTGGGAGGGTCAGTGCTGAGGGAGCGGGTGCTGTGGGAGGGTCAGTGCTGAGGGATGGTCAGTGCTGAGGGAGCGGGTGCTGTGGGAGGGTCAGTGCTGTGGGAGGGTCAGTGCTGAGGGATGGTCAGTGCTGAGGGAGCGGGTGCTGTGGGAGGGTCAGTGCTGTGGGAGGGTCAGTGCTGAGGGAGGGTCAGTGCAGAGGGAGCGGGTGCTGTGGGAGGGTCAATGCTGAGGGAGCGGGTGCTGTGGGAGGGATAGTGCTGAGGGAGTGGGCGCTGTGGGAGGGTCAGTGCTGAGGGAGTGGGTGCTGTAGGAGGGTCAGTGCTGTGGGAGGGTCAGTGCTGAGGGAGCGGGTGCTGTGGGAGGGTCAGTGCTGTGGGAGGGTTAGTGCTGAGGGAGGGTAAGTGCTGAGGGAGTGGGTGCTGTGGGAGGGTCAGTGTTGAGGGAGCGGGTGCTGTGGGAGGGTCAATGCTGAGGGAGGGTCAGTGCTGTGGGAGGGTCAGTGCTGCGGGAGCGGGTGCTGTGGGAGGGTCAGTGCTGAGGGAGCGGGTGCTGTGGGAGGGTCAGTGCTGAGGGAGGGTCAGTGCTGAGGGAGCGGGTGCTGTGGGAGGGTCAGTGCTGTGGGAGGGTCAGTGCTGAGGGAGGGTCAGTGCTGAGGGAGTGGGTGCTGTGGGAGGGTCAGTGCTGTGGGAGGGTCAGTGCTGAGGGAGGGTCAGTGCTGAGGGAGCGGGTGCTGTGGGAGGGTCAGTGCTGAGGGAGGGTCAGTGCTGAGGGAGTGAGTGCTGTGGGAGGGTAAGTGCTGAGGGAGTGGGTGCTGTGGGAGGGTCAGTGCTGAGGGAGGGTCTGTGCTGAGGGAGTGGGTGCTATGGGAGGGTCAGTGCTGAGGGAGGGTCAGTGCTGTGGGAGTGGGTGCTGTGGGAGGGTCAGTGCTGAGGGAGTGGGTGCTGTGGGACGGTCAGTGCTGAGGGAGCGGGTGCTGTGGGAGGGTCAGTGTTGAGGGAGAGTCACTGCTGAGGGAGTGGGTGCTGTGGGAGGGTCAGTGCTGAGGGAGATGACGCTGTGGGTGGGTCAGTGCTGAGGGAGGGTCAGTGCTGTGGGAGGGTCAGTGCTGAGGGAGGGTCAGTGCTGAGGGAGGGTCAGTGCTGAGGGAGATGATGCTGTGGGAGGGTCAGTGCTGAGGGAGTGGTTGCTGTGGGAGGGTCAGTGCTGTGGGAGGGTCAGTCCTGAGGGAGCGGGTGCTTTGGGAGGGTCAGTGCTGAGGGAGCGGGTGCTGTGGGAGGGTCAGTGCTGAGGGAGTGGGTGCTCTGTGACGGTCAGTGCTGAGGGAGCGGGTGCTGTGGGAGGGTCAGTGCTGAGGGAGTGGGTGCTGTGGGAGGGTCAGTGCTGAGGGAGTGGGCGCTGTGGGAGGGTCAGTGCTGAGGGAGTGGATGCTGTGGGAGGGTCAGTCCTGAGGGAGTGTCAGTGCTGAGGGAGTGGGTGCTGTGGGAGGGTCAGTGCTGAGGGAGCGGGTGCTGTGGGAGGGTCAAGATGGCTGCGTTATTTCGTGACCCTGGGGGTCGACAGAGCTGAGAGCACCGTTAGAGTGGACATTGGCATTGACCGCACGGCCAGGGGAATACCGCTGACCCGCTGTTGGGGTTCGTACCTTCCCCCCGGACATCGGAACGCACCTCGGGACGACAACATCCCCGGGTCACCTCGGAGGAACGAGGTGGGGGTGTGCCCCCGCTGGACTGGGAGGGTGGGGGACGAGGTCCAGACCCACCCCACACCAGGGTGACGGTCCCACAAGATTTATTCGGGGGAAGCGGTGGCTATCGGAGCGCTGACCCCTCCATCGGGCGGGTGTGTGGGGGAACGTGGGGTCGTAGGGCACAGGGTTCACAGGGAAAGGTGACAGTGGGAGGGGACTGGGATTAGAGAGGGAGGGAAAAGGCCGGGATTGGCTGTTAAATCCCTCATCCCCTTTGGAGCACCACCCTCTCGGCATTCAGCTGTCTCCTCCGTCACTCGCGGGACTTTATTCCCAACTCGCCTTCTCACCCGAACAATCGGTGCCACATCGTCTCCGATAATGTATTGGAGGTGTTAGCCTCCCTGTGTGCGGCTGTCTGCGAGGGGCCGGTGTAGGGCCCGATAATGTATTGGAGGTGTGAGCCTCCCTGTGTGTGGCTGTCTGCGAGGGGCCGGTGTAGACCCCGATAATGTATTGGAGGTGTGAGCCTCCCTGTGTGCGGCTGTCTGCGAGGGGCTGGTGTAGACCCCGATAATGTATTGGGGGTGTGAGCCTCCCTGTGTGCGGCTGTCTGCGAGGGGCCGGTGTAGACCCCGATAATGTATTGGAGGTGTTAGCCTCCCTGTGTGCGGCTGTCTGCGAGGGGCCGGTGTAGACCCCGATAAAGTATTGGAGGTGTTAGCCTCCCTGTGTGCGGCTGTCTGCGAGGGGCCGGTGTAGACCCGGACAATGTATTGGAGGTGTGAGCCTCCCTGTGTGCGGCTGTCTGCGAGGGGCTGGTGTAGGGCCCGATAATGTATTGGAGGTGTGAGCCTCCCTGTGTGCGGCTGTCTGCGAGGGGCTGGTGTAGGGCCCGATAATGTATTGGAGGTGTTAGCCTCCCTGTGTGCGGCTGTCTGCGAGGGGCTGGTGTACGCCCCGATAATGTATTGGAGGTGTGAGCCTCCCTGTGTGCGGCTGTCTGTGAGGGGCCGGTGTAGACCCCGATAATGTATTGGAGGTGTGAGCCTCCCTGTGTGCGGCTGTCTGCGAGGGGCCGGTGTAGACCCCGATAATGTATTGGAGGTGTTAGCCTCCCTGTGTGCGGCTGTCTGCGAGGAGCCGGTGTAGGGCCCGATAATGTATTGGAGGTGTGAGCCTCCCTGTGTGCGGCTGTCTGCGAGGAGCCGGTGTAGGGCCCGATAATGTATTGGAGGTGTGAGCCTCCCTGTGTGCGGCTGTCTGCGAGGGGCCGGTGTAGACCCCGGTAATGTATTGGAGGTGTTCGCCTCCCTGTGTGCGGCTGTCTGCGAGGGGCCGGTGTAGGGCCCGATAATGTATTGGAGGTGTGAGCCTCCCTGTGTGCGGCTGTCTGCGAGGGGCCGGTGTAGACCCCGGTAATGTATTGGAGGTGTGAGCCTCCCTGTGTGCGGCTGTCTGTGAGGGGCTGGTGTATGCCCCGATAATGTATTGGAGGTGTGCGCCTCCCTGTGTGCGGCTGTCTGCGAGGGGCTGGTGTACGCCCCGATAATGTATTGGAGGTGTGAGCCTCCCTGTGTGCGGCTGTCTGCGAGGGGCCGGTGTAGGGCCCGATAATGTATTGGAGGTGTTAGCTTCCCTGTGTGCGGCTGTCTGCGAGGGGCCGGTGTAGGGCCCGATAATGTATTGGAGGTGTGAGCCTCCCTGTGTGCGGCTGTCTGCGAGGGGCCGGTGTAGGGCCCGATAATGTATTGGAGGTGTGAGCCTCCCTGTGTGCGGCTGTCTGTGAGGGGCCGGTGTAGGGCCCGATAATGTATTGGAGGTGTTAGCCTCCCTGTGTGCGGCTGTCTGCGAGGGGCTGGTTTAGACCCTGATAATGTATTGGAGGTGTTAGCCTCCCTGTGTGCGGCTGTCTGCGAGGGGCCGGTGTAGGGCCCGATAATGTATTGGAGGTGTTAGCCTCCCTGTGTGCGGCTGTCTGCGAGGGGCCGGTGTAGACCCCGATAATGTATTGGAGGTGTGAGCCTCCCTGTGTGCGGCTGTCTGCGAGGTGCTGGTGTAGACCCCGATAATGTATTGGAGGTGTGAGCCTCCCTGTGTGCGGCTGTCTGCGAAGGGCCGGTGTAGGGCCCGATAATGTATTGGAGGTGTGAGCCTCCCTGTGTGCGGCTGTCTGTGAGGGGCTGGTGTACGCCCCGATAATGTATTGGAGGTGTGAGCCTCCCTGTGTGCGGCTGTCTGCGAGGGGCCGGTGTAGGGCCCGATAATGTATTGGAGGTGTGACCCTCCCTGCGTGCGGCTGTCTGCGAGGGGCCGGTGTAGACCCCGATAATGTACTGGAGGTGTTACCCTCCCTGTGTGCGGCTGTCTGCGAGGGGCCGGTGTAGACCCCGATAATGTATTGGAGGTGTGAGCCTCCCTGCGTGCGGCTGTCTGCGAGGGGCCGGTGTAGACACCGATAATGTATTGGAGGTGTTAGCCTCCCTGTGTGCGGCTGTCTGCGAGGGGCCGGTGTAGACCCCGATAATGTATTGGAGGTGTTAGCCTCCCTGTGTGCGGCTGTCTGCGAGGGGCCGGTGTAGACCCCGATAATGTATTGGAGGTGTTAGCCTCCCTGTGTGCGGCTGTCTGCGAGGGGCCGGTGTACGCCCCGATAATGTATTGGAGGTGTGAGCCTCCCTGTGTGCGGCTGTCTGCGAGGGGCTGGTGTACGCCCCGATAATGTATTGGAGGTGTGAGCCTCCCTGTGTGCGGCTGTCTGCGAGGGGCCGGTGTAGGGCCCGATAATGTATTGGAGGTGTTAGCCTCCCTGTGTGCGGCTGTCTGCGAGGGGCTGGTGTACGCCCCGATAATGTATTGGAGGTGTGAGCCTCCCTGTGTGCGGCTGTCTGTGAGGGGCCGGTGTAGGGCCCGATAATGTATTGGAGGTGTTAGCCTCCCTGTGTGCGGCTGTCTGTGAGGGGCCGGTGTAGGGCCCGATAATGTATTGGAGGTGTGAGCCTCCCTGTGTGCGGCTGTCTGCGAGGGGCCGGTGTAGGGCCCGATAATGTATTGGAGGTGTGAGCCTCCCTGTGTGCGGCTGTCTGTGAGGGGCCGGTGTAGGGCCCGATAATGTATTGGAGGTGTTAGCCTCCCTGTGTGCGGCTGTCTGCGAGGGGCTGGTGTACGCCCCGATAATGTATTGGAGGTGTGATCCTCCCTGTGTGCGGCTGTCTGTGAGGGGCCGGTGTAGGGCCCGATAATGTATTGGAGGTGTTAGCCTCCCTGTGTGCGGCTGTCTGCGAGGGGCCGGTGTAGACCCCGATAATGTATTGGAGGTGTTCGCCTCCCTGTGTGCGGCTGTCTGCGAGGGGCTGGTGTTTGCCCCGATAATGTATTGGAGGTGTGAGCCTCCCTGTGTGCGGCTGTCTGCGAGGGGCCGGTGTAGGGCCCGATAATGTATTGGAGGTGTTAGCCTCCCTGTGTGCGGCTGTCTGCGAGGGGCTGGTTTAGACCCTGATAATGTATTGGAGGTGTTAGCCTCCCTGTGTGCGGCTGTCTGCGAGGGGCCGGTGTAGGGCCCGATAATGTATTGGAGGTGTTAGCCTCCCTGTGTGCGGCTGTCTGTGAGGGGCCGGTGTAGACCCCGATAATGTATTGGAGGTGTGAGCCTCCCTGTGTGCGGCTGTCTGCGAGGAGCCGGTGTAGGGCCGATAATGTATTGGAGGTGTGAGCCTCCCTGTGTGCGGCTGTCTGTGAGGAGCCGGTGTAGACCCCGATAATGTATTGGAGGTGTGAGCCTCCCTGTGTGCGGCTGTCTGCGAGGGGCCGGTGTAGACCCCGATAATGTATTGGAGGTGTGAGCCTCCCTGTGTGCGGCTGTCTGTGAGGGGCTGGTGTAGACCCCGATAATGTATTGGAGGTGTTAGCCTCCCTGTGTGCGGCTGTCTGCGAGGGGCCGGTGTAGACCCCGATAATGTATTGGAGGTGTGAGCCTCCCTGTGTGCGGCTGTCTGCGAGGGGCCGGTGTAGGGCCCGATAATGTATTGGAGGTGTGAGCCTCCCTGTGTGCGGCTGTCTGTGAGGGGCCGGTGTAGGGCCCGATAATGTATTGGAGGTGTTAGCCTCCCTGTGTGCGGCTGTCTGTCAGGGGCCGGTGTAGACCCCGGTAATGTATTGGAGGTGTTAGCCTCCCTGTGTGCGGCTGTCTGCGATGAGCCGGTGTAGGGCCCGATAATGTATTGGAGGTGTGAGCCTCCCTGTGTGCGGCTGTCTGCGAGGGGCTGGTGTAGACCCCGATAATGTATTGGAGGTGTGAGCCTCCCTGTGTGCGGCTGTCTGCGAGGGGCCGGTGTAGGGCCCGATAATGTATTGGAGGTGTTACCCTCCCTGTGTGCGGCTGTCTGCGAGGGGCCGGTGTAGACCCCGATAATGTATTGGAAGTGTGAGCCTCCCTGTGTGCGGCTGTCTGTGAGGAGCCGGTGTAGGGCCCGATAATGTATTGGAGGTGTTAGCCTCCCTGTGTGCGGCTGTCCGCGAGGAGCCGGTGTAGGGCCCGATAATGTATTGGAGGTGTGAGCCTCCCTGTGTGCGGCTGTCTGCGAGGGGCCGGTGTAGACCCCGATAATGTATTGGAGGTGTTAGCCTCCCTGTGTGCGGCTGTCTGCGAGGAGCCGGTGTAGACCCCGATAATGTATTGGAGGTGTTAGCCTCCCTGTGTGCGGCTGTCTGCGAGGGGCCGGTGTACGCCCCGATAATGTATTGGAGGTGTTAGCATCCCTGTGTGCGGCTGTCTGCGAGGGGCCGGTGTACGCCCCGATAATGTATTGGAGGTGTTAGCCTCCCTGTGTGCGGCTGTCTGTGAGGGGCCGGTGGAGACCCCGATAATGTATTGGAGGTGTGAGCCTCCCTGTGTGCGGCTGTCTGCGAGGGGCCGGTGTAGGGCCCGATAATGTATTGGAGGTGTGAGCCTCCCTGTGTGCGGCTGTCTGCGAGGGGCCGGTGTAGACCCCGATAATGTATTGGAGGTGTGAGCCTCCCTGTGTGCGGCTGTCTGCGAGGGGCTGGTGTAGACCCCGGTAATGTATTGGAGGTGTGAGCCTCCCTGTGTGCGGCTGTCTGCGAGGGGCCGGTGTACGCCCCGATAATGTATTGGAGGTGTTAGCCTCCCTGTGTGCGGCTGTCTGCGAGGGGCCGGTGTACGCCCCGATAATGTATTGGAGGTGTTAGCCTCCCTGTGTGCGGCTGTCTGTGAGGGGCCGGTGGAGACCCCGATAATGTATTGGAGGTGTGAGCCTCCCTGTGTGCGGCTGTCTGCGAGGGGCCGGTGTAGGGCCCGATAATGTATTGGAGGTGTGAGCCTCCCTGTGTGCGGCTGTCTGCGAGGGGCCGGTGTAGACCCCGATAATGTATTGGAGGTGTGAGCCTCCCTGTGTGCGGCTGTCTGCGAGGGGCTGGTGTAGACCCCGGTAATGTATTGGAGGTGTGAGCCTCCCTGTGTGCGGCTGTCTGCGAGGGGCCGGTGTACGCCCCGATAATGTATTGGAGGTGTTAGCCACCCTGAGTGCAGGGCACTACGGGGACAATTTAGCACGGCCAATCCCACCCTAACCTGCACATCCCTGGGCACTACGGGGACAATTTAGCACGGCCAATCCCACCCTAACCTGTACATCCCTGGGCACTACGGGGACAATTTAGCACGGCCAATCCCACCCTAACCTGCACATCCCTGGGCACTACGGGGACAATTTAGCACGGCCAATCCCACCCTAAC